>NW_027052321.1:0-24377 GCF_036321145.2 Pelmatolapia mariae | reverse complement strand
TGATGTCTTTCAGATAGGGTCTGGCGGATGTTTTTAAAGTTTTTCAAACTCCTGGCACATCTTTTGAAGTAACTATGTTTACTTTCAAAACGCATAGTCCATAACCTAATCAAGGGGCCAAATTTCAAAATAAGTGCTGGATAGTGACGGAGGAAATGGTGTTTAGGTTTTAGTACACTCTCTGGAAATAAACACTTTCTTGAATCCAAATATTCTTGGATTATAATGTCAAGATAGGCCACCTGTGACAGTGAGATGTTTTGTGCACAAATCATTTCAACTATGTCTTTGAGCTGGAGCATTAGCTGCCATACATCATCCTTTGGATTTTGGACTTTATCACCAATTATAACAGGCAGCAACCTTAAGAAATTCCAGTTCTGAATGGCTTGACCTGAAAGCTTGGTTAAATCTGGGTTGACAGCACATGGTTTTGTTAGCGCATCAGCTCCTTTGTACTTGAACTGTTTAATGCGCCGGTTCAAAAGTGCACATGTAAACCATTTTTTTGTCTTAATAAAATACTTCAAGTACAGTGCACTATCATATGCTAAGACACCCTCAAATACGTCATGGCCTAAACAAGGTGGTAAACCAGGTTGGCAAACATGAAAAGATTTCAAGGTATTAAAAACAGAGTTTACCTTTATCCCTTTGATTTCTTGACTGCCTTCAGCTTGTAGATCGCCCACAGCAGAATTGTAGCTTTCAGGTGTGCGCTGTGGACCACAGACATTTGGATCATTACTCTGAAACTCACTTCATGTGATTTCACAGTATCTGCAAAAGTATTCAGAGCGACTGAAGTTCTCAGTAAACCCACCAATGTTGTGTGAACCCAAATTATCACCAGCAATGCTGTGCAAAGCTGCTTTGACTATTTCATCACCAGAAATGATACCATTTTCCTCCAAATCTTTTAAATCTTCTACCACTTTTGAGAAAACCTTTGCGTTTCCAAATTTTTTAAGGCCATTCTCTCCACATAGTAAGACAAGGGACATGTGATCAGTATTGGACCGCAAATGAGCAGGCAAATTTGCCACTGACAGATAGACTGCAACCACTTTGTGTTTTTTCTTAGCGGAGCCAAGGGGATTAACAATTTCAAATGCATCCTGGTACAGAATTAGCTTCAGGCATCCTGGATTGTCAATGAAAAACTTGTTGGACTTAAAGCTTTGTCCATCACTTATGTCTCCAAAAGCCTCAGAGTCAGTTTCACAAGACTGCTGTGACACTGAATTCTTCCATAATTCTGATTCTAATAAGCTGCTTAGTGTTTGTTTCACTGGTATATAGTAGGCAAACCGTGGTGTCATATTTTCATCATTTCCTAATGTTAATTTTTCAGGCTCTACGTATTTGAATATCTTTTTAAATGTCTGAGTTCTTGTGTATGTCGTTCTTAGTGGGCCCTTATGACAGGTAGAAAACAGATCTGACTCCTTAATACAATCACAGATTTTAACAATAGTGTCATCTGTTAGGCACAATTCATTTTTTAAAAGTGAATGCAATTTACCTAAAGCATAATCCTGGCCCAACAAATGCACGTTTTGCATCTCTTCAACAATTGTCTGTATTGTTGAAGCTGGAAGAAGGAGCTGCCCTTGCAGTTTTAGGTAAAACAAACACACATTCCTAAGGAAGGCCTCACTGAAATTCTGTGGCAGTTCAGTACCTTCATTTGTTGTTGCCTCATTTAAGCTCTGGGGAGCATCTTCACCTGCAAATACAGCAGAAGACTGAGGAAGTGTCCCCCTATACATGTCGCTTATGCTTTCAACAGAGCATTCTCTATGTTTTCTGGACATATGAGCAGTAAATGACGATTTTACAGAGAACATACTTTTACAACCAGTTACTGGACATGCCACAGGTCGCCCCTCCACTATATGCTGTTTTAAGTGGGATATAAGTTCTTTCACTGTGTGAAATTGGCGCTCACAGAGTGTAGTAGCACATTTTAAGTCTGTAAAAGTGGCGCTACCAGCAATAGGGGGTGCAGGTACATTGTGAACCCGATAGAAATGGGCTTTAAAGGCCGCGTAAGCATAAAATGTACGCCTGCATTCACTACCGACGCATTTGAAAAAATGATGGGGTTCGTTCCTGTGAACTCTACAGTGCAGCACATAACCCCTCAACGTCTTCAGCGTTTTGTTGCAAAAAGAGCACGAAATCATTGTAGCTGTCGACAGCACATTTGTTTATGGTTACTAACCTCCTATGACCTTTCAATAACCACTGCTTGAAAACAGCATGGAAAAAATAGGACTAGCCTATCGCTCGGTCAGACGCCATTAATACTATTACTGGAAAACATACTCTCATGTATTTAAAGATAACAGAAAATGCAATGTTAGCTTACCAAAACTTTTGCTAAAATAGCTGAATATCTCAACGTACACACATCTCCACCACTCTGCTCGCAGACTGAGCGCGTAATGTCACGAGCCGCCAAGCTTGCTACTCCCGCAATAATTTAAGTAGTCCAATCAAAGAACAGAAACAAACTCTCACGCTCCGTGATTTGCCAAGGTAGAGCTCGTGTAGTTTTAAATACTAACACACTTTGGGCATTAAAAAAATAAACATTTGAGCAAATGATTAAGTTAACTTTTACTAAATCTGGCTAAAATTGATTGAACGTGGTGCAAAATTAAAGAAATGACTAACATGGAGGAGATGACCAGCTGCCTATTTGAAAGATAATCAGCCCAGCACAGACTCTATAGTCTGTTTGGATTTTAACAAGTTTTGGATTTTTCTCCCACTGAAAAAGACCACTGTCTATAAAAAAACAGGACATTTTCTATGAATCAACAAAACCTTTCTATTTTATAATTACATGACAGTCTGGCCAGTGGGCTGTCATAACTTTTAGGTCATTTTTAACATTTATTTATTACAATTTAAGACTAAAGACTTATGCTGAATGATTTCTTTTATTTACTACAGCAGTTTGTCTTTAAAATGTAGAAAGACTGGCAAGTACTGCTGAAATTGTACTGCCATATAAAGATATCTCTGATGACTTCTTTACACTGACAGAAATTGTACTGTCTGGCCCACTTAAAAAGTGGTTTGTGTGTGACCAACGTTGTAAATGAGTTTGAATGAATTTGTAAAATGTAATACAGACTTTCTGAATGTTTTTAAAAAAACTAAAAAATATATGTAATTTTAACATTATTTTGTTACCTGTTTCAGTTGTACATGTTGACTTTTAAATTACAATTTTTCAGTGTTTATAAAACAGTAAACTGTAAATTCAACAAAGACATTTGATATTTAAAACATATTCCTACTGTAAAATTAACACTTTTACTTGGTTCAGGACTTTACAAGTATATATGTATTATTTACAAAATGTTGATGTAAATTAAACATGGCTTTTTTGTTTTTCTACTTACACATTTTTGATGTCAAGATTTTACATAATTTAACTGTTAATTTCACAAACATTTTTTACAGTGTATAATAAAGTGTTCCAACAGTGTGCCCTGGAAAGTAGTGTACTAGTCTACTTGAGGTAGTCCCAGGTTGTGGTTGGTAAGGGTTTTTGTTTTGATGCAGCATAAGACTGTAGCAGCAGTAGTAGTAATATAAATAATATAATTAGTGCTAAAAAAAAAAATACTAGAAATATATAGCAGCAGGTGTGTGCAATTGCAATGCAGAGGTAGTTGTTTTCAGTCAGGAGTGTTTTCCAGTTCTTGGTTCAGAGAGTGTTTCCTTGTTGGGGAGTGTGCGTGGGGGGGGTAGAGTCCAGTCTGTCTTCCTATACTCCTGCCAGTCTGGTGGTTCTGCTGGCTGGGAGCCGGGAGGGGAGAGAGTTCAGCAGTCTCACAGCCTGGTGGATGAAGCTGTTGGTGAGCCTGGTAGTGCGGGAGCGGAGACTTCTGTATCTCTTTCCAGAGGGCAGGAGGCTGAACAGACAGTGCGCGGGGTGGGTTGCATCGTTGACAATTGTGATGGCTTTGCGGGTAAGGCGGGTGGTGTAGATGTCTTGCAGGGAGAGGAGTGGTACACCAACTATCCTCTCAGCTGTTCTCACAATGCGCTGTAGAGCTTTCCTGTTATAGTCAGTGCAGCTACCGCCCCACACAGTGATGCAGCTGGAAAGGATGCTTTCAGTGGTTCCTCTGTAGAATGTGGTCAGGATGGGCGGTGGAGCACTTGCCCGCTTGAGTTTGCGCAGGAAGTAGAGGCGCTGTTGTGCTTTCTTGGCCAGTGATGCTGTGTTGGTGGTCCAGGAGAGGTCCTCACTGATGTGCACCCCCAGGAACTTGGTGCTGCTCACCCTCTCCACCGCAGCGCCGTCAATGGTCAATGGGGGTGACAGGTGTGGTGGCCTCTCTGGAAGTTGACAATAACCTCCTTGGTCTTGCTAACATTTAGCAGGAGGTTGTTGTCTCTGCACCACGTGGTCAGGAGCTGAACATCTTTCCTGTAGTGGGTCTACAGGAAAGAGGTTGAGCTCCTGACCACGTGGCCTCAGTCCGTTCTTTATTTTATAGCAGAGAATAGCTTACACAGCATCCCTGGGTGGAGCATATGTAATAGAAAAACATCTCTAGATATGGTTATCGCATGAGTGGCCGTTATCCGAAAGACAAGAGGAACTAGTATCTTTTGTCATATCAGCTTCAGGTTGGAACTGTCTCTGCCTGAGCGTGTGTGACTTTGTAACTTCCTCAGGCATGCTTCTGTTCCTTAATCTGTAGATTGCAGGCACATCATGTTTTCACAAGAAATTATACTTAAGCAAAATAAAGGTTATCAAAGTAAGTAAATGTAAAAATCTCTTAACACACACGTTATACCACTCCAAGTCGGGAGGGGCGGTATAGCATGCTCGGCTATTCGAATACCATATTTTGCAGAAATATTGTTTACCTTCGGATTTAAAAGGTATTTTCCTGCAGTTCTCCTGGTATGCGGTGACGAAAATAACGTCGTCTTCTTGTTCTTCTTTTCGCTGCGGCGGCGGGGTGTGTATATTCTCAATTACCGCTGTCAAGAAATAAAACAAAGTTTTAAAAATCCGCTCCGGGTCAGGAGGGGCGGTACAGCATGCTCGGATTACTCCGTCACATCCTGTTATTCAACAAAATGGCGGATAATACAACATATTGTTTACCTTCGGCTTTAAAACGTATTTCTCCGCAATTCTCTCAGTGTGCGGAGACGAAAAAAACGTCGTCTTCTCGCCGCGGTCTTTCGCCAATCGGCAGCGGAGGTTCTGCGGGGAGGATCTAAATTGCCTCGGAAAACGGCCGGATTTATGCTCCTCACCGTGCTATCGATAGCGTCGATGTGTGTGTGTGTGTGTGTGAGTGTGTGTGTGTGTGTGAGTGAAACAAGACCGCCTGCCTCGGCAATTATCTTTTATGGTTTGTTTTTCAGTCTGTTGTAAAAGGGACTCTCAAAAGGAAAAGTAGCACATCCGAGGGTGTTTTAATTGTTTTAGTAAGTTCCCTAAGTATTCACTAAGGGATATTTATTTATTCATTTTTTACACGAATGAGGTGGGCGGCCTGTAGGTTACAAGCGAATAGAAAGTTCTTCTTTCCATCACAAGCACCTGCCTCCACCCCGCTTTATAAAAATACAATTTGTTGCTAGGCAAATGATCTTAAAGGTTTTTTATTACATCTGTATTATAAGAAAATAAAATACTATTGAAAGAAATGGTTCTCTACAGGCAATAGGAAGTCACTCTTTTTTCATTACAAGCGCCGGTGCATCTTAAGAAAGTAAAATACATCCGCTATTGTAAAAAGAAATACAGAGAAACTTGTCATAATATTTAAACAGAATTCAAACTGCTGTCTGTGGAAAACTAACTGTCGCTCTGTCTCTCTATACAGCACTGACTCAACAGCTGCGTCACCCCTATGCTTCAGGATCCCCCCTCCCTCTCTGATCCCCCTCAGGAACCATACCCCTCCCCTCACTCTTATGGAACATGATGCACAGGTCTGAAAATGACACTTCCGGAGTATTTCTGGTAGGGTCAAAAGGTCTGGGTTGAGGCCTTCAATAGTAAATATGCTGTATTTGAAGACGTAGCCCCACTTTCCACAGCCCTCAATAGGCAGAGTCCATTCTCCCCGCAAGCTCCTCTGAGCCGGTATCTGGCTGCGGAACATGAAGACTTTCTTATTTCTCCCTTCTTTCCGTGGAGCATCGGTTGCTTCTGATCTGTTACTGTAGATGGTGACGGGGGTGTCGCTGATAATTGATGAAGACCACTCGCCGCTGCTGCCTCCCATGCTTACGGCCTCGGGAGAGCAGATCTCTTCCCCGTCCAAGTACAGAGGAACGCAGGGCTGCAGAATGAAATCGTAAATGGACTGATTCTTATATAGCGCTTTTCTACTCTCCCGGAGTACTCAAAGCGCTGCATACAACATGCCTCATTCACCCATTCACACCCACTCATGCAAGCACTTCTAAATGCAAGTGCAAATTATAACTACATTCACACACATTCATACTCCGATGAATGCATCGGAGGGCAATTTGGGGTTAGTATCTTGCCCAAGGACACTTGACATGCAGACTGGGGAAGCCTAGGACCGAACCACCAACCTTCCGATCAGTAGCTGATCTGCTCTACCACCTGAGCCACAGCCACCCAATGCTGAAAGGATCCATCTTGTGTCTGTGCATAGGATAGTATAGTGCGCCGCCCTCCTCTCTGCTTTTATTCTCTTTCCTCCACAGACACCCCTCCCTCTAAGGAAGAAAAACTTTTTTTTTTCTGACATCAGGTGTCGCAACAGGTGGCGCGATTATGGATCATATTACACACTTCCAGAGTTCCCCCCTTCCCTCTCCGGATGCAATTCGTCACGCTTAGGGGATCATATTACACACTTCCGGTGGGGTCAAAAGGTCAAGGCTAGGGTCATCAATCAATTTTGTGACATAAGCCATAGGGTAATAGTTTTTAATGAGATCAGGAGGAAATCATCATTATTATTATTTAATAAATGCTCACATTAATGTGGGCTTATTTGTTTCATATTAGAAACATTAGTTGAGTGTTTTTAGTATAAAATGGTGAAAGTCCCTCTTTTTGCTCCTCCCCTCACCTGTGGATGGACGGTGCTGTTACCGTGGTGACAGCTGTGAGCTGGGATGTGTTGGTTATCACTGCAGGAATCTTTACTTTCACATTTATTACAGGTAAGAACTCTGATTTTTCTGTGTGTTATGAACTAAATGTATCCTGATACACACAGAGATGGATGAGCAGAGGTCACATGATGAAAGAAAAAACATGGAGTCTTTGATTTATTTAGATATTTATTGATGAATGCAAACAAACCCTGACACTGAACCATCGTCCAGCAGAACAAACCTGATCACATGACCTGCTGACCCAAACAGTGAAAAGCTCCATGGCAACAACAACAAACAGCCTCACATATGTTAACAGAGGCTGTTAGAAGCACAGAGTCTTTACAGTCTTTCTCCTGTTTGTACACAGATCTCTGCACATCTTCATCACAGTTACTCACAGACGTGCAGAGTGTGTGGATATCAAAGCTAAGTTTCCACCATGTTTGTAGTCTGTACTGGGACTCATGGAGCATCTCTCTATGAGCACTCAGTCCCAGTTTAACCAGCAGCCTTCACACCACACATCACACAGACATGGAAACTTCAAACCCTCAGACTGAAGTCACTGGCAGTCTCTGGCACCAGCGACTGCGCTAACAAACATACAGCAAACAGTGAAGGTTTGGTAGAGAAAGCTGGTTGGGTAATACCAAGTATGCAGCGGAGGAGGCGGGGTTACATTACTAGATGATTAAACATGAAACTATTTTGCTGATAATAATTGAAAGAAAATCAAGATGATTCATAATTTTATAAACTGGAATGATGAAATTATATTGGCTGGATCTGATTATTGGGGGTCATGACCCCCGTAACCCCCCTGGAAATTACGCGCCTGGTCCTGAGGTCAAACCCACCATCTTTGTTTCAGTGCTTCATGTTCTCCCGTGTTTGTGTGCGTCCTCTCTGGTACTCCGGCTTCCTCCCACAGTCCAAACACATGCAGTTAGTGGGGTCAGGTTAACTGTGAGTGGTTGTGTCTCTGTGTTATTCCACCTTAATAAATGACTTCCTGTTAGCATTAAGTGCTTCTGTAGGACTGATGTCATTTTCATGGTTGGATCATTTAAATGAAGCTGGACTCAGATGCAGTAAATAAGTTGATTGATCATTAATGAATAAAGCTGGTCAAATCCATCACGTGGACACATGTGATTGTGTAGTATTGATCCCAATGCTGGTATTAGTCCTGGATCAATAACACTGGATGGATGCGTTCAGCATGGAGCCCTGAGCTGTGTTACAGACCAACATGAAACTGACAGGTCTGTGTCATTCACAGTCTGTAACACTTCTAAACAACAGAGGCTGACCCAAGTGCCTCAGAGCCAGGCACGCTCACATCACAGCTCTCTAAAGAAGTTTCAAAATAAGAGCTGAAAGCTGTGTTTGCTTGTGTTAGCTTATTATTGTGGAGACTAACATTCAGTGATCATGTGTTCAGACTCATAATGATTACTCTCATAAATCCTGATCTTTGTATTTACTGTGTGTTGGATCAATAACTGAGATTCATCGTATCACACAGCTGTGCTGCTGCTGCTGCTGGTGATGTCAGCACATCTGGAACAATACGAGGTATCTGCTACCAGACTGAGCAGGACGTGAGACCTGTGGACTGTTTAAAGCTGTCCCTCCACAGGTCACTCAGACCTGATCCACACCTCAGTGAGATTCTCTGACTTCCTCAGTAGAGACAGAAACCATTCAGATCTGGGACGATCAGCTGACTGATGATGTCACACAGACTGTGTTTTTCAGGAACAGTGATTCTGATGTGAGCCTGCTAGCTGACAGCAGACCTGATGAAACCACATGTTGACATCTGTGAGGACAGACTGGACTCTTTGACTGCACCTTGGTTCTCCTCAGAGGTCTGTACAGGAGCATGTCCACCCCCACTGAAGATCTCAGTCACTGTGAAACATAGAAAGCTGCTTGTGTGGCCTCTGCCTCACATGTAGATGCAGCTACAGGTTTCTCTGTCAGTCAGACTGAAACAGTGTCCTGATGCTGCATCATTCAGCTCTGTGCCCCAGTCAGCATCACTGTGTCTCCCAGTGTCAGTGTTTCTTTTCCTGTAACACTCAGCACAGGCTCAGCTGGTATCCAGTGTTGGACTTTCAGCTGCTGTCATAGATCCTCTAACATAGATCAGCTCTGCTACATGTTGTTAGATCAGTGCAGCTGCCTGTCATGTCCTGATGTTTCTCTGGGTCAGCAGCTTCTCCATCAGAGGTTCACATGGAGCTGATCCAGTATCTCCAGTAACTGTGTTCTGTGCCTCACTGGTTCATCCTTCTGTCTGTGTGACGTCAGTCAGATGTTAAACTCTGTAATCTTCACTGTGTCACAGAGTTCAGTGAGTCCCGTTATTCACAGGATCAATCAGATCATCAGAGATGATCAGCAATCAGTGGTGCCAACAGCGCCTCCTGTGGTGAGAGGATGCAATAATGCAATGTAGCATTTTTCCACTGAACACTTGCAGTCATGGAAACTGTCTGTTGGATCTGTGTGACGTTGCTTTCTTGTGTTGCTTTCTTGGTTAGAGTTCCTCACAAATGTCCAGATGATTCTTCTAATGAGGCGTCGACCATGTTTTCAGTTCTTTGGAAGAAAACATCGCCCTTTGCCATCCTTACTTTTCTTTGACTTCTTCAGATGCAGCTGAACTCCAGCTGGTATTTGATTGGACTCTGCAGCTGTTTGTGGTCATCAGTTCATTCCTGCAAACCTCTGAACCTGAACAACAATGATGCTGCATTGCTGGCTGATCCCAAAAGCTTGATTCTGTTCATCTGGACGTTTTCACGTTTGTCATTTGCACAATGACTGGAACCAGCAGCACCTGATATATATGATACTAATATAATACATATACATATATAATCCATACTAATGATGAAGGAACTGAGCTCACAGTGTTCATTCAGTGAACTACTCAGTTTATTTTGGCCTCAGAAATGCTCACTCTGTTTGTACATCACTGTCAGCAATAGACTCATTCTGCTGTGGACAGGAACACATGTGACATCACTTCCTGTTTGTTTGTGACTGAAGAAGTTTACAAGGAATCATTGAGAAGAGTTTCAAACATCAACTGATTGAATCCATGAATGTGAAAACGTGTTTGTGAGTGAAAGAGACAGACATGTACAGACTGAACTGTTCAACAGTCAGAGTGTTTCTCTAACAGGAGACACTCTTTACACTCAGCACAGGGACACTGAGTCACCAGGAGGCCAGACCATAAACCCAGGATAAAGAGTTTGAGTGAATGTGGTGTTGAAGGTGTGGAGGTGGATCAGAGTGTCAGAGGAGACTCTGTAGAAGGACAGAGTGCCAGCAGGACAGTCCACATACACTGCTGCTCTGTTAGACACAGAGGAGGAGGAGGAGGAGGAGGAGGAGGAGGAGGAGGAGGAGGAGATGGATGTTGATCTGCTATTGTGACAGACATAATGAGGACCATCATCATAGCAGCTCAGACTCCAGGACTGATCATTGCGTCCAAACCAACAGTCATCACTGTCTCCTTTCCTTCTGATGCTTCTGTAACTCACTGATATATAAACGTCTCCTCTCCACTCGACCTCCCAGTAACAGCGACCAGTCAGATCATTTCTACAAAGCAGCTGAGGCCAGTAATCAAATCTGTCTGGATGATCAGGATATGACTGAACCTCCTCCACATTTGTCACCTTCCTGTTGTTGTCAGACAGTTGGAGCTTTGTGTTCACTGTGTTTGTGTCGATTGTGAGCTGACAGGAATCTGATGGAGAGAACAAACACAATCCAGCTGCAGTTATTGATCCATCATCTGTTCATTGATTGACACTTTGATGATGACATGATGAAGATGGTTGAATGTGTGCTGCTTTGTTTTCATGAATCCCATTAAAAACACACTTACACTTCCTCAGACCTGGTCTCAACCATCGGACTCCAGCAGGCTCCGCCCTGAAAGGAGGAGGGGTCAGAGCAGTCAGCATGCACACATGGACATTACATGGCTCTCACACACACACTGTTACACACTGAGCTCAAAGCTCGGCTCCACTGTTTTATTCAAAGAAATCTACATTTATTTATCAGCACATTTAAAAACAGCTTGAGCCAAAGTGCTGCACAGAGTAGAGATAAAATAGGAAACATACACAGTAATTACTATAAAGACTCGTCAGGATTGAAAGCTACAGAGTACAAATGTGTTTCCAACCGGGTTTTAAAAATGTCGAGTGTTGGTGACGACCTGATGTGAAGGGCGACTGTTCCAGAGTTTGGCTGCAGCCATCGATAAAGCTCACCTCTGTTTTTACGGCTAGTTCTGGTCAGAAGCTACTTATCTGCAGACCTGAGGGCTCGACTTGGATTATTTTTGTTAAAGAGAGATAAGATGGAGCCAATCCATTCAGAGATTTAAAGACAACAAGATCTGGAAGTGGATTCTACGACGTACTGGTAACCAGTGGAAAAAGCTGGAAAAAGCTGGTGATGGGTCGTCTAGCACAGAGCCACCGCTGGAACCAGACAATTCATGAGGGAGAGAACTGTGACAGCGCCGTTCCTTCACTTGACCTCAGTCGCTCTCGTCTGCTCCCTCGTAACACTGCTCTTTATGAGGTTACATGAATATGCATAAGTTCACTAACATATGACGTCTTACACAGGTATGAACAAAGAGTACCAGTCTGTGCATAGTGTAGGTATGTGTGTGTGTGTGTGTGTGTGTGTGTTCCAGATGTGACCCTGTGACCCAAAGCTGGTGCTAAGAGTCCAGCGGTCCCCCTAACAAAGGGCTCTTATACTTAACCAGACACAGAGTAGGTGTCCTCCTACACCATAAATCAGTAAGAGAAGGTACGACCTCTCTCATGACCCCAAGCTGTGTGTGCATGCCTGAGCACTCTGGAAGGCACACAGAGTCTTTACAGACTACTAAGGATCAAACCTCTATCATTATGCAATCGATTATAAAACTCTAAGCATATATGAGTAAATATTTCTAAGCATAAATGAGAATCAACGCCTAATGCTAAGTATGCTGCCATTAGCGGCTAATTCTAATTAGGGTTGAATAATTATTACCGGCTAATGCTAATATCGTTTTCCCTTTCCCTATATCAATGTGAGCAGCTAGTGCTATGTAGGCTGATGTTAGCAGCTGATGCTAATTTGATATGAATTAAAATGATACGCTAATGCTAACACTCTTTTACCCAGCATTACAACAATCTGAGCTGCTAATGCTAGGTACGTTGCCATTATTAGCCAATGCTAATTTGAGGTGAATTAGCATTATTTGTTAATGCTAACAATGTTTTTGCTAACTCTTTTCCCTTGCATTATAACACTATGAGCAGCTAATGCTAAGAAGGCTGCCGTTATTAGCTAATGCTAATTTAAAGTGTGTTTGACATGAATTAGTATTATGCACTAATGCTAATACTGTTTTCCCTGACATTTTAGCAATGTCAGCGGCTAATTCTAAGTACGCTGTTGTAAATAGCTAAGGCTAATTTAATGTGAGTTAGCATTATCTAATAATGCTAACACTGTTTTCTCTTACTTATTAAAAATGATAGTAGCTAATACTAATGCTCTTTTCCGTTGGGTAACAACGATGTGAGGAGTTAATGCTAAGTAGGCTGCTTTTAGCGGCTTACTCTAATTAGGGGTGAATAATTATTAGCAGCCAATGCTAATACCGTTTTCTCTTTCCTTATAATAATATGAGCAGTTAATGCTAATTTATGTAAATTAGCATTATATTAATGAGGAGTTAATGCTAAGTACGCTGCCCCCATTCTCTCCATACCTGAGAGTGTCCAGTCTCCAGCCTTGATCCTTCAGTCCAGCCGACAGCAACTTCATTCCTGAGTCTCCTGGATCATTGTAACTCAGGTCCAGCTCTCTCAGATGGGAGGGGTTGGAGCTCAGAGCTGAGGCCAGAGAAGTACAGGCCCTTCCTTCCTCTGTGATCAGACAGCCTGACAGACTGCAGACACACAAAACAACAATCCATCTGTATCCATCTCTATGGCAGCATAACTAAGGATGGTTCAGGGTCACCTGATCCAGCTCTAACTATAAGCTTTCTCAAAAAGGAAAGTTTGAAGCTGATCTTCAAAGTAGAGAGGGTGTCTGTCTCCTGAACTCAAACTGGGAGCTGCTTCCACACCAAGTCCAACATAGCCAGGCTTTCTTTGCTGCTTTGACAAAACCTCAAATCCCAGTCAGAGATGATGAGCATCATCACAGTAATGATCATTTCTCTGTTAACCCAGGCTTTCTGCTTCAGGATCTGTGCACGCTCACAGAACAAGGAGACCTTTAAACATCATTTCACTAAATGGATGGACTGAGCTCGGCTACAGATGAACTGGTGCCAGAGATCATAAAGAACATCAAACAGTCAAATTCAACACTTTAGGATGGAAATATGAGATTAATGTTGCAGACAGTCATGAACCTGCTGAATTCATGAACATCAAGAATGCAGCGAGTGGTAAAATAAAGATTTGACCTCAGTGTTACTGTCTATTCCTAACATATTCCTAACATGATAGATGCACTTCAGAGCTCTAAAACTGGAACTGACACATATTTAAACTCTACATGTTACTCAGTACATTCAGTTCTGACACTCGCCCACAGTCCAACAAAGGAAACATGGAGATCACATCAGTTTGTCACCAAAGTCTAATTATTAGGTCAACTTAACCTGTTATTATCTTGTTAACTCATTAACTGACTACACCAACAATTATTTTAATCACAGTTTTTAAAATCCTGATTATTGTGAAAGTGCTCACTGGCTCTGAATATAAAGCCATGGGTCACAGGAGGGATGCTGATTAGTGCTGTGGCTTGAAATGGGCGTTATTATGCATCTCAACCAATGAGAGCATTGAGGGTGGGCCTAATACTACTGCAGCGCTCACATGACCCAGGACAGAAAGAAAGGGGCGGGGACAGAAACATGGAGACAGGTGCAGATCTTTGACGTGTTCATCTTAAACTGTTCCAGGAGGCAGTGTTGATACAACTAAAGTTATCTGGAAGCAAAGTTGAGTTTTTTTATCATCAGAGTACTTCAAGTCTGAAGTATCACTTAAATGCATTACACGCTGTTGATGGCAGCAAACAAACCACCCAAACAAACAGAGGTGGGAGGCTTGGGCAGACTACGTTGGATCAGCTTGTGGGAGGAGTCTAGATAAACCAAAGAAAGACAAGCTAACAAACGCCACAGTGAAGTGAGTAGCTACAAACTGCAGGTCGATTAGTGTTGTTGAAGAAGTCGGTCTGAGGAACGTTCTTAGGATCAA
Source organism: Pelmatolapia mariae (assembly GCF_036321145.2). Lineage (NCBI taxonomy): Eukaryota > Metazoa > Chordata > Actinopteri > Cichliformes > Cichlidae > Pelmatolapia > Pelmatolapia mariae. The sequence continues at coordinate 9,903 of NW_027052321.1, read as the reverse complement.
CAAATGACGGCATGTATGAGCCTCAAGACGCACCATCACAAGAAGAACACATGAGCTGTAGAGAAAGGAGAGACTACGAAAGCCACGGTGTTACAACATGAACCAGCTGTTGGTCTCTCTGGAGACTACTGGGCGTGGCTGGGTAACCATGGTTACCTGGGAGTTACAGAAACGTGCTAACATGTGATTCGTGTTGCACAGCAGTGGGACATTTGAAATAAAGTCAGCACACTCAGTACAGACAATGCATCAAATATGATGCTGCTGCCAGACGTCTGCCTTTGAACACGTCCCTGCATCGCGCACAACACCAAGGTTGCCAATGGCAATCACAGCTAACAGTACAAAGTGCACAGCTGGAACCCTGCAGGTATATTTAACATGATGTATTTCTCAGTGTCCTGTCTGAGTGTGAGAGACAAACAGCCTCTGTATGTGTGTGTAAATACAGCATGAATATGTGGAGGACATGTTTGTGTATATAAGTAAATGAATGCTCTGCGTCATTTGAATCTTTGATTCTTGTTTCTATCGCAGGTCTGTGACTGAACCTCTGGGAGGAGAAAAGTTGGTTTCATGCTCTGTGATTCTGTGTTTTGTCATCTCTCTCAGGTGATGGAGAGCTCAGATGATGACCCCGCCTACGTGGTCATCATTCAGTCTAGTCAAGTCTACATTCAGAACAGACCTGGAGACACGCAAGCAAAATGTCAACATTGTATATGTGAAAACTGCTGCTGCACTGGAGCCAGATTCAAGGAGCTCAAGTGTTTACCCAGATCTTACTGAACTTACTGAAGGAACAGAGGGTTGTTGAGGAAACCTGTGAAGCAACAACATCCGAGCCACCAGAGAAAAGTTGGTCCTATTGGTGCTTCATCAGAGTGTGAACAGGAGGAAGACTCACCTGAGAACAGTGTGGTGGATACAGAGCAGAGCCCACCGTCAGTACAGAGGCCTGTCCATTAGAGTGCTGCTCCAAACATGCAGCACATGTACTTGGCCACAGCTGCAACATCTGTACCTGTGAAAGCTTGTTCTCTGTTGCTGCTCATATTATACAGAAGAAGAGAGTTTCTTTATCATCAGAAAATGTCAGTGAGCTTGTGTCTTAGCAGCTGGCTCGGTGCAGAGGAGAAGAAAATGTCAGGTCAGTGGAAGATAAATGCAGTTCATGTTGTCAACTCAACCTGGACGACTGAAAGAGTTTTTCTTTGTCTTGTTTCTGGCTGAGATTCTCCAAAGGAAATCCAGTACAAACACACACTTCACACACTCTAAGTCCCTGCACAGTAAATGAGCTGATGAGCGTTTGTGCTGCTGCCTGATAACAGAAAAATAGTTCTGCTGGTTCCTGTTCTGAAAACACACATTTATAAATGTTCACTTGCTGTTGATCAAAGGTGCCTGTTATAATGTTATGTTGGTGGCTCTGGACTCTGAGGGGAACTTTGTTTGGAACAAACTAGATCAAATGTTGACGTCCTGGCAGAGGTAAAGAACTGTGATTTGATATTTGATTTGATTGGATTCATGTTTCAGCTCAGACTGACAGACATATTTTAACTTAATGGTGATTCAAAGTGTTCATGGTTTCCCAGAACTACAAATGATTGTACCAGTGTGACTGATCCACTTTCTAATGTGTGTGTAGCCCACACTGTGTGTCACTGTGTCACAGGTGAGTCTGTGTATCCAGGTTCTATGAGGAGAACAGGATATAGTGACTGAGTCCAGCAGCTTAAAGTCTGACTCCATCTCCATTTAAATAACTCACACCAACAACTGAACAGCTTTGCCTTTGTGTAGCCGACACTTCATTTTAATGTCCTTCTATTCTGGTTCATCTGGTTTCAGTTTCTATAAGCACACAGGTTTCATCAGTGACTCTGTGACCTCAGTAATCTTTGCTGGGCCTTAATGCTCTGAACAAAGCTGCACATCACAAGACTAAATAGAAATGAATCAGTCTTTCATTTCTCACTGCTGTTTGACTTCAGCTCTCAATGTCCCACCATAACCCATGGAAAGAATTACTGTCCATCCAGGCTCGTGAACATGAAGCTGATGAAGGTGGAGTATTGTGAGGGCTGATGGAGATGATGATGAGGAATCCAGGAGCAGTGGGTGGATGGCAGCATCAGCATGAAGGATCAGTGTGAGAACACATCATCATCCACAAAGAAAACCAGTCTGAGTGTCTGATACTCTTGTTAGAAAGACACAGTCCCAGCAGTTAGCTTGTCTGCTAGTTAGCTGAGAGCTAACTCGTACATTGAATACCAAACTGTGTAAACCAGGGGTGTCAAACATATGGCCCGTGGGCCAAATCCAGCCCTTGAGATAATTTCATATGTCAAATATTGATGAATTTCAGGCTTGCTGATAATCAATGTGAGCACGGCTGAGATTTTATGCTGATGAGCAAACCATGTGGCCAAACACTTTAAGAGACAGACTGGGATCATACCATTATGTGAAAGAAGACGGAAATGTCCCATAGACAGCAAGTGTAGAGACCAGGTACACAGAGAAATGGGAGCTGTATTGAAATGCAACTGTGTCAGGAAAGAGGGAAAAGGCAAAATGAGCAGCATCTGGCTGCATTTCAGTGATATTGGAGACCACAAAGCTGAGTGCAAAATTTATATAGGAGATTATATAGGAGACACTGAGAGTAGAACTGATAAAATTAGGAGCTGGCTAAAGTGACCCATTTTTATTTCCACCCATTTTCCATTGTTGAGGACAAACGGTTTCAAACTCGTCCAGGTCTTAAACCTCACGTGTGTTCTTCCTAATAGCAGTAAATGGATGAAAATAAGGCTTTTATGAAAACACTGAATAAAAATTGCTGAATTAAAAAGACTAAATGTACAGTTCAGCATTGAATACTACATAAAATAAACTATATATAAAGTGTGTCTGAATGGCAGAGATGCAGAAATATGTGCATATAGCACAGAGCCACGGCTCAGTGTCTGAATGAGTCTCACAGACCTGAATGTGCTGTTGAAGCCATTTATAATTATAACGTAATTCTTTACTCGCTTGATCTGCTCCTTACCACAAGCGACCAGACGTAGAAGGTTTTGGACTTTTAACTATATTTTCTTACGTTTTACAACTTTTCTTACTGTTAAAAACCTCGTTATGGCCATTCATGCTATACAAAGTAATTAGACATGTGTGGTATCTACAGAAAGGTCAGAATCTCAGCTAAAAGTTCAAAAAAACCTTCTCAACAACCACCAAACAGCTGAAACAGCAGGTGAACAGACTACACAAAAAAGATGTAAACACAAATCCCCCTGATCATCTGTTTTTTCAAACATGAAGCGTAGTTTTGCACGTTCATTTACTGCTGGTTCAGTGAATTTTGGTTGGACAGTGATGAAACCTGCGGTCTCAGAATCTGTGAGAAGTCTGCTTTCAGCACGCAGCAGCATTGTTGTGTTGTGTGCTGTGGATTCACCTCTGCAAACTCATCACTGTTTTCACCATCAGGTTTCTACTTAGACAATAAAAAAGGAAGCAGTTCCCAGGAACTACTTCCTGTCTTGTTAACATAAGAGTATGTTGCCTTCAAAACACCTCCACTTCTCCTCTTATTAGAGGACTGCCTTATTATTAATCTGCTAATTCTGTCAGTTGATGAAAGAAAAATGCTTGATCTCACCTGAGAGTTTCCAGTGTACAGTGTGGACTCTTCAGTCCTTCAGACAGAAGCTTCACGCCTGAATCCTTCAGGTTAATGTTACTCAGGTCCAGCTCTCTCAGATTAGAGGTCTGAGAGCTGAGACCTGAGGACAGAGCTTCACAGCTTCTCTCTGACAGGTCACAGTGACTCAGTCTGAAAAATAACAGATAAACAATTACAAAAATAAAACACTTATGTTGAAGTGTAATGAGATACTATTATATTTAGCAATATTTAATCTTGTTTTTGTCAGGAAACTGAGCACTGATGCAGATCAACATGTGGAGAGAATCAGAGGAGAAGAAGTGAAGAGAGAACAGCAGTAAAACAACACTGAATTGTTCAGTGTGCTTTTGATATCAACAAAATGTGTCAAATTTCTTTATTTTGTATTTGTTTTAGTAGAATTGATGATTATCACTTAGATAACAACCACAGGCCAGGTCTAAATTGCACTTTGGTAACAGTTACACCCAGAAATATTTCAGAAATGTGGACAATTTGTGTTCCCAATGTATTCAGTATTGAACGAACTGAGTACCGATGACCACTTAATATTTTTGATATTTTATTTGAGTTGTTCCCACCTGATTTGTGTTAACTAGAATAAACATTTAAAAACTAGAGTTATGATCACATATTTACTTACAGAGCTTTGTTGGAGGCTTTGACCACTGGCAGCAGCCTCAGAAGAGCCTTTTTAAAGGCTCATGTTCTCACTTAGATCTTTTATTTCTATTTACATTTCTTTCTAGGTAAAATGGGGATTACTTTGAAAACAGGAAGTATTTTCCCCAAAAATCAGCCCTGGATTAGTAAATCACTCAAACATCTTCTCAGTCAGAAGAAACTGTCTTGTTATTAAGGGAGAGAAGAAAAAGATCGAGGCACAGAAACTTGTCGAAAGAGAGATAAAGCAGCTAAAATCAGGTCTAAAAGTAAAGCAGAGCATAAGTTGAATAAAGGACACTCAAGGCTGGCTTGAAAGGAATGAAGTCCATGGTGGGGATGCAGAGCAAGGAGCAAAGATGAATGGTGATGCTGAATCAGCAGAAGACTTGGACTCATTTAATTCCAGCTTTGATATCATTGATTTCAATGAAGGGCTTTGTGATTTTAGGAAAGGGCTGGTAGCTCTGAGAGTCACACTGATGAGGTGTCTGTGAAGGTTCGCAGTCATCTAAAGAGCTTAGAAAAAAGGCATCTGGACTTTCTTTAAGTTTCTTGAAGACGTTTTCATCTCTCATCCAAGAAGCTTCTTTATTTCTACGGTCAAATGTCAAGGGTCAATCAGGGACTCTCTAGTCCCAGATTTAAGCCCTGTGGGAGAGTCCGCCAAGGGGGTCATGAACCCCCTGTTGATGCTCTACCTAATTACATGAGCCAAGGTGTGAAAATGGGTGTAGGTCACAATCAGCCAAGGTTGCGGAGAGCTCATTGTGAAACCTAGCCCCACCCTATCATGTGATTTCTTGAGGTTAACCTCTGTACAAACAGACTTCAGCCATATGAGAGTGAGTGTGAGTGAATGAGAGCAGTTTTCCCTGTGGATTATAACTTTAAGAAGATGTGACATTCATCAAGGAATCCTGCTCTCCGGATTATTTCCATGAACACTGAGCTGGAACACCTCTAGAGTGCTGGAAGTGCCCATCTCACCACCAACCTCTCTGTGCACATTCACTCTTTAACACTTTGTGAAACAATAAATATGTAAATTTGAGTATTTATCTATGTTAGTGCAAACACCTCTAATAGGTTGGTTTAGTCTTTCCAAGTCATAACTTCCCTTGGATCTGCGGTCCAGGCTCCTAAAATCATCCTAGTTTAACAAGCACTACAATCTAGAGGAGAGCTACACTAACAGGTGTGACTGATGAGATCTGACCTGCAAAGATACTCAGGTTTATGTGTATCAGGATAAGCAGGGAAGACATGGACATCAACTCTGTCAGGCTGCCTGAGTCCGCTCATCCATATCAGTTCAGAACTCTGCATTATCTACTGAGAAAGACTCAATAGGATCAGGGATCAGAAGTTCTACAACATATTATCACATCATATTCATCTCAGCACAACTAAAACATGGTGACTGACCTCAGAGTTTCAAATCGACATCGTGGATTCTCCAGAAGAACACACAGCTGCTTCACTCCTGAATCCTGCAGGTTGTTGTAGGTTCCACTCAGGTCCAGCACTCTGGGATACGATGGGTTGGACTTCAGTGCTGCTGCCAGATAATCACAGCTGATCTCTGACAAACCGCAGCCCTTCAATCTGAATAAAGAATGAAAGACGTAAGTTTATTAGACAAAGTGTGAGCTTGAAATCATTCAGTGTTTCATCATCTGTTCAGAGCTGAAGAAGTTTCAGAATGTAGAAGTTTAGAAAATGGAAACTCCAAACAGCTGAAGCCAACAGGAAGCAGCTTCAAACAAAAACAAATAAGAGAACAAAATGAATTTTTCACATTGAAGTTGTACATTTATCATAAAGTTGTCAACTTTTGCCGTGTGAAAAAAAAAAAAAAAACTGAACAGGAATCCTCAGAGTTAAACCCTCTGCACAGAGCTTCCGTTTCCTCTTCTGGTCCCAAAGTGCAGAACAACAAGGTTTCAAACAGCTTCGTTCCAGCAGCATCAGCCACAGAAATGCAGAGAGAATTCTTTGGATCTCCTGGTTGTGTTGTATGATGCTGTGTTTGCATATCTGGTGTCTGTGTTGCTTTGTGAGGGATGGATCATCTGCTGCAGCCCCAGATAGTCAGAGCTGGACCTGAACCTGGTAGCTTCACTTAGAAGACACTTGTGACGGGAACGTGTGAGAAGTTTTGTGCAAACAAGTGTTGATTTTGGATCTGGGACGAGGTCTCCACAGTCTTTGTGGAGATCCACATTCTGCATACTGCCTGTGAGAAGCTGGAGACATTTCTCCTTCAAATCCACTGAGCAGCTGCTCGTGGTGGTATTAGCTTCATGTGTGCGTGTTAGCATGAAGCCTGGGTGACACTCTGCTGTGGACACGGTCACAGCTGGACGCATGATGGCCGAGTCGTCCTTCCTGTTAAACTTCTTTGAGGTGAGCTTGAAGCTGCTGCTTGGGGCGCATGCACAGATGCTTATTGTACTGGAAATGTTCTGCAGACGAGTCGACGCGCTCACAACAAAACTCAGTGTGGACGACGCTGTGCACGCTCCAATGCTGATTGGTTAGAAAGTGGGCGGGAACAGGAAAGAGAGTGTAAGATTTAAATAAGTTAGTTTACTGCTGAACTGTATATAACCATCAACCTTAACATTACATGAATTATCATTCATCAAAGCGTTTATTGAAGCTGCTGGCATTATGTTATAATTTGTATTATAGGGGTTATCATAATCAGATATTAACATGTTTATTACAGGTGCAGTTATAATTACTTGATTTTTATTTTTGATGATTGAGTTAAATATATGTATCATAACTCATAGGCTGAGTATATTGGTACAGTAAAATAGTAGCTGAACAAAGGCCTGAATGTATCCAGCTGCTTGTGGTATTTGAGTTTGCCGAGTTACAGGTGACAGAAGGATGTCCAGTCCATGGTGACCTCAAAGGCCTTAGGTCATCACCATATTTGGAAGAGTATGCCACAAGGAGGAACCTCTATGTTGCATTTAATTCTTAAAATACATGAATGTTCTGTACATGCAAATTATGCGCTTGTAAACGCAAGAAGGGGCGTTACAATACCCTGATGTTATAAAAGCAATCTAAAGTGTATTTTGGGCAGAGATGTACAACTGTTTTTGCAGTTTGCACCTCTCCACGCTGCGTGCATTAAAATCAATTGTTTGAACGACCTCTTCTGGACTATCATTGTTTTACTCTCATCCTCAATTTCGAACTCGTAACAAGAGCGACAGCAGCGTTCAACACAACGAGGATCAAAGAAGAAGAACATGAGAAGCTCAGATGGAGGCTGAAGTGGACACTTTTCATTGTTTTAACACTCGCTTTCACTTCAGCTTCACCAACAACAGCATAAGCAGAGCAGCCCACTGACTGCGTGGCTGTGACGGCGCCCCCTGGTGACTGTAAACCACTACAACATGTAGACGGTGTAGGAATGTTTAGCTTATTTTAGAGTTTAGAAATGTGTTAACATAGAATGTAGAATTATTGTAGAGACGCTGACACTGCCCTCAATGTAATAAAGGCCTGACTGTGTCATGAATTTAGGAGTAGATTGTAGGAGACACCTCCCCCAGTTGAACTGTGAGTTAATGCTGAGTGGAAATTCCCCAGAGGATACCTGGGTGGGGTCTCAACATTTGTAACTGGATAACTGTGGTCTGGAAGGGAGATGGGTTTTTATGACCTCTAGGGAGTCACCTACACCCACAGTGTTTTAACTGTCACGCACACTCACTCACGTGCACACACATACACACAGGTATGCGTACATAGGTCACTCACGAGCACTCACATAGACATGCGGGAACGCGCACATGTAGGCATTCACGTGCTCGTGCACATAGACACAGACAGAGTTTGCAGCACACCGTGGGGGGGTTTTATGATAGGGTCGCCCCTACAAAACTGTGTTTCACAGACAAAGGAGTGAAGATTTTGCAGAGGGGCACCGGCCTAGCAAGTCTTCCCTTCTAGAAGATGCATGCTTAAATGAGGATAAATGAAGATGAGTAAAGATGAGTAAAGATGAATAAAGATGAATAAAGTTTTTGTAAAATGACTACTGTCAGTGCCGTCTCTGGATGCTCGAGGAATATAAGAACCGGGGTAAAACTGATTTCGCAACAACGGCCATCTGCTGCTCATTTCTTTGCCACCATCACAGGAGCTCTTTATCCTGTTCTACACTCTCATTGGTTCTTTGTGTGCTGTTTTTTAGAACAGTAGTCATTTTGATTGTTCAAAGAAGACAATCAGCTGTGACTAAATGTAGCTCCTACAGCAGTGATGGGAACAACTACTGAAGCTAATCCAGTATCAAAGCTCAGGAATCAGCAGCTCCCACCTCGTTTTCTTTGAACAACTATTTTTAGCTGCTGTGTTTCTGCAGACCTCAGACATCCTGCTGCTCTGGAGAACTGAAGCTCTAAAGGGTTCAGCCTTTATCTCCAAGAAACAAAGCTGATCATGGAGACCCAGCAGGTCAGCTGATCTGTGGACAGCACCAGCATCTTTAAGTAAGTCTGAGAGGTGAGGAGTCTTTGGAAGCCTGTCTGATAGTCTCAGAGCAGGATTTGGATCATTATTTGGCTTTTCTTCTAATATTATGTTTAGTTTCTGCTTCACAGATATTCTCTGAGATGTTTCCCACTGTTGGACAAACTTTCACAGTTTCTTCATAAAGGAGATCTCCTGTGGAGTCCATCGGTGATAATATGTTAAACACTGACTGTTAATCAATGATGAGAACATAATCAGTAAATATAAAGATGTTTGAGTTTGGCTTTGATGAATCAGAATAAAAGTAATAAAATAATGATTTTAGAGACAGGCCTAACTCAGGCCAGCTGACAGCCTGTGTACAAACAGACTTCAGCCATATGAGAGTGAGTGTGAGTGAATGAGAGCACACAGGACACTCTGATCTCTGAATGTGTGTGACTCAGTGAAACAGAGGATTGTACTGGATATACTGTGACTGACAGAGTTTAAAGAGAAAGGTGTTTGGATTAAAATGGATTATGCTAAAGTTAATGTGCTAATGAAATCTGAACTGACTGAAATGTGAAGTGAAGATAATTCAGATGTGAAAGAGGGAGAGAGACTGAAAATAAGGTGGGGCTGAAGATCAGTGAAGGGCATGTAAACACCTGATTGGTTGACCAGATATCAGACTGACAGTTTCAAGGTGGATTATAACTTTAAGAAGATGTGACATTCATCAAGGAATCCTGCTCTCTGGATTATTTTCCATGAACACTGAGCTGGAACACATCTACAGTGCTGGAAGTGCCCATCTCACCACCAACCTCTCTGTGCACATTCACTTTTTAACCCTTTGTGAAACAATAACGGTTTAAATCTGAGTAAAATCATCCTAGTTTAACAAGCACTACAATCTAGAGGAGAGCTGCACTAACAGGTGTGACTGATGAGATCTGACCTGCAAGGATACTCAGGTTTGTCCAAAAGTTGATTCTGTTTATCTGGATGTAGCTTTTTGTGGGAGAAAATATTTCGTCACTCAT
>NW_027052320.1:0-19833 GCF_036321145.2 Pelmatolapia mariae | reverse complement strand
AAATGTTGTGTGGATATTGAATATTTGTGTTTGGTAATCAATGTGCATGTCTGCTTTAGATTTTTAAGAATTTTATGCTTGTTTATCTTGTTATGTATGGATTAGCCTAGTTTATGTTTTATCTTTCATGAAAAGATGAAAAACATTTACAAATAGAGAATAACTAATATACTCAATATCAGTTATGTCTTTTTTTACCATAAAACCCCCAATCTAGTATGCTTACCCCAAAATTTTATTTACAACAACACAAATTATACATACCAAGTGATGGATGTTGTATTGGCATTTTGTCAATGCTTTAAATTCTGGAGATGAAATTGAAAAACTTAAACATCTTTTCTTGTAGGGCCAACACACATGAGTGAGTAGTTCGCATGAAAAGTTAGTTGTCAGGAGATCCCTTCTCAAAGAGTATCCCTCCATGGAGCAATTCCAGCTGCTGATTGTGAGAAGGCCTCGGAGGCCAGTATGTAAAATGTGGACTCAAGTGAAGATTCAACCACAGCAGGTAGTGATAAGATTTCACATAAGCCTTATTGAACACAAGAGTAAAGATTGACACGAGGGAAGAAAGCTTGGCAGGAAGTCTCTGACGTGGTGAAGCTGTAAACAGGGAGAGTGTGGTTAGGAAGGAAGTGAGGGGAGCGAAGACTGGTGAAGTGAGGGTTACTGGATTTGTGTCTTACTTGACAGTTGGAGCGCATATGGCTCTGGAGGGAGGGGAGAGTGGCCTGGTGAGCGTCTTGGAAAGCGAGTGAGGGGAAAGGATTGGACCTGGCTTTCCCTGAGATCCAGAGGAGACAAGCATCTCTACAACACCAACTGTCTGCCATCTATAACGCAGTTTTGAGATCCCTTCCCAGGCGCCTCAATGGCCACTCACACCTTGCGTCAGAGGATCTCAGAAGTAGATGCAGCAGCCTTTTCTGGTTGTTTTCACTGCATATCTATGTGCTTTGAAAAAGCACTCTCCGCTCCTTGATGGGATGGATCTCTAGATAGATGCTCTTTTGTGATAATATCATCCTCTTCATTCAATCCCTTGGCCTTGGTATGCTCATTGGTTCAGAGATGGACGGGTCTATTCTCTGCAGATTCAGATAGAAAATATATATGTATTTTATGTTTTAAATTGTTTTTATTATGTATTATGTATTTATTATTTTAGATGTATATTAGCATCTATATTATTTTAATGTTTTACCTCATTTATATAAAGATACCATGATGAGAGTGGAGATGAAGTATGGACAGAAGACCACCAGATAGCGAATGAGTGTAAAGTCAAAATGAAGGGAAGTTTGAGAAGTTTCTGGAGTTCCTGGAGTAGGCAGGACTGTAGTTGCAGGTCTATCTGCAGAGAGAATCCCACCTGTTCAGGTGAAAATGTGGATGAAGTGAGTGGAAAAAATCAGAGTGAAGCTCCTCACCTGTGACAGTGATCCAGCTGGATGGAGACTCTCCATGACCGGTGATGCCACACTTGTAGAGGCCTTCATCAGACCTGGAAACATGCTGGATGGTCATGTGACCTGTAGGCTGCTTCCTGATGAGGGAGCCATCTTTATAGAAAGCAGCTGGGAGGTTGGAGGGAGTGGTCTTTGTTTTACAGAGCAGAGTGACGTCATCTCCCTCCATCACAGGGAGGACAGGACTCTGCAGGATCACTGATCCACCTCAACACAGAGACAAACTACAGCATTTCATCCATTTACACACAGCTTCATCAACACTAACTCCACACACTCAGCTTACCAGTGACTGTCAGGTTAACCATGTTACTGATGGGACCCTCTCTGGACTCACACCAGTAAACTCCACTGTCCCACGTGTAGATGTAGCTGATGGTACATGAAGAAACAGACCATATTCCAAAGTTAGCTCCACACTGAATCATCAGTTTTTTGCTTGTGTTTCTCCACAGACTGAACGAGCTGCGAGCAGAGCCATCATCCTCCTCACAGTGCAAAGTTACAAGGCTTCCTTTAAAGAATTGAGAGCTGCTGGGACTCACAGTGAGATGAGCTGTTTGGTAAGGGGGACAAAAGATATTACCGAATAGTTATTTAGAACAAAAATATTTGTATCTGGGAACAAGAAAAACATTATATCAAAAAGCTGAGTTTCCTTATGAGATCGCAAATATTAATTTATATGCTAAGAGTTTTTCAGGGGTTTGTTTTGTTTTTGATGGTCCTGGAACAAACACAGTTTTAAGGTATTGGGGGGAATAACAAGAGACTCTACTTCCTGATGCTGGCACTGAACAGTCATGTATTTGGGGGTTTATTAAATTTGGCCAGATTTCTTGAAATGAGAGCAGAATTTTTTAAAATCATAACATTCAGTTTTCTTTGCCATTGTGTCAGAGTTGGATGTTGGCGTCTTTTTTGGCAACAAGCTGGTTTAAGTTTGGTGTGAGGTCTTGTGTTGTAGAGATTCTCAGGACTGCAGGTGTTTATCAGTGAGACGACTCCTGTGTGCTGTTTTGTTAATCCTTATCACTGAAAACAACTTCTGCATACCAATAATAATAAATCTATAGAAAATTATTTCACTGGTCAGAAATAAATGTACGCCGGGCCGGATGTGGCCCACGGGCCCTGAGTTTGTCACATGTGCTTTAGAGGGTAAAATTTTGAAATGGAAAAATTACTGACCTTGTGCGTTGCAGCTCAGCAGTGAGGCGAGAACTACGGAAGTGACACCTAAGTTAGTTTTCACACTTCAGCAAGCATTCTTCAGCCCTGCATGTTCTTTTCATAGTTCTCAAAATATATACAGCTCTTGTTTCTTTAGTCTAACCCAGACTCAGCTCATCACTTTTACAGTAAAAGTGTTAGAAGTAAATTTAAAAAGTTTCTGCTGTAACCAGTCATAGGGATGAGAAGATTTTTAAATTCTAATAATGTTCCCACAGAACAGATTAGCAAAGACATATTTCATATAGGGCAAACATTATTGAATATATGGTTATTTGGTTTGTTATCATAATATCAACTTTTTCAAAATTTGTGTTTTAAAATGATTTCATATTTTGGAGAAAGCGTAATGTGAGAATATCAGAAACATTCTAAGAAATATTCTTGGAGCTGAAGACTCCAGATCAGCTCCGTACACTGAAAGCTAGAAAAGACAACAGATCTGCAGTAGACTTCTCTGGTAAGATTTTTAAGGTAATTTTAAGTCATCACAGTTAAAGAAACATGTTTTGCTTACAGAGCAGTGGCAGCAGAGTTGTTTCCTCCATTGTTTTTCTCAGTAATGGTACTGAAACTTTCAGCAGCTTAAGTTTAAGCCCCTCCCAGTTCCCCATCCTGGCTTGCTCTCCGCTGTGATGTCCTCACCATTCACCTACACTCAGTAGCGGTTTTAGATACGGGCGACACGGGCGGTTGCCCGGGGCGGCATCGTGGTGGGGGCGGCATCACGGGCATCGGCAAAAAAAAAAAATGCTCGTACTCATGCTGCCCCGACATCATGCCAGCGCATATGGGGAATGGCATAGGCACCGATCGGTTTTCTATCGCCCATTTGCTGGGAGTAAGGGCGCCCAGAGAATGGCCGCTCCAGCCATTCTCTGGGTGGCTGGAGCAGCATCTAATAACCAACTTGCAAAATAAAACAAAATAAAAACAAACCAACAAACACGAAAACAGCAGACATTATGATACAGACTTATAATTTGCACCGATGTTTTTTCGAAATTCTATACGCGAAAAGTGAGCGCAAGAGCCCTCGGTGCGCCTGCTCGCTGCTGAAGTCAAAGTAAACTTTATTGTCATCTCCGCTACATACAGTCCAGTATATAGAGAGACGAGACGACGAGGCTCCAGTTACAGCAGTGCAAGTAAACAAACAATAAATATAAGAAGAGTAAGAAAATAAATATACACTTTAGGACTAGGGGTAAAGGGATCAATAACAATTTAAAATGTATATTTTATATTTTGTTGATTTAAAGTCTCACACAACCCGTTTTTAAAGTTTAAAAAAAAGAGAAAGAAGAGGAGGAGTGTAGCGACTTCCACAGTCGCTAGAGGCCGGGATGGAGCCTGCCTATTTGCCTGACGCGCTGTCAACTGTATGCAATAATGCGAGAGGTGGAATTGCTTGCTTGTTTATTAAAGTGCTTGAAAGGTTTACAGAGCAATGTGATCGGCTCGCGATTCAAACTCTTAAAACATCACAGCTCTAATGCAACAAGGGGAAACTCGTTGTGCTGCGGTCAACAAAAACTACGGCTACCCAGCCCTGCTCTCTGTCAAAATCAAACCAGTGAAAGACAGACTGACAACGCCCTCTTAATGTCACCGCTAGCACCCACGTGACTCCCGCTACACATCACCATAGCAACCAAACAAATGAAAACCCAGTGATCATTAAAATTCAATACATTTAATTATGGCTCCTACAAGGAGAAACGAGCAAAAGATACAGGTAAGCAGATGTGTCATTGGATAATGGCAGGTCATGTATCCTAAAACATTAAGAATCAGAATACTTTCTTAATCCCTAAGGAAATTATGTGGGTTACAGTTCCTCCAAGAAGAAATGGTAAACACAGTAACAGTAAGAGACTACACTCCAAACAATATATACAATAATATTGTGAAATACACTCCACACACGTACACACACGCAGAGTACTTTGTCGCCAGCGGCCACGTTTATTTATAGATTCATGTTTGTTATGACAGCACACAGTCTGACAGCTCCGGTCTCAGCTGAGTCCCGGCCTCCTTTCCGCTCCTCTCCCGTCTCACTAAAAAGGCAGGAAAACTGTCATTAGTCCAAACGCCATCAGCTGTTCTCACCTGCCTCTCCAGCACCGCCCCATCGTGCTCACTGCGCCACTCTTCCCCTGCAGCCGCGCCCGGGACCACACCTCCGCCACACACCCCCACCGCCCGACTGAGGCCGGGGAGCCGTCCGGCCGAACCTACTCCCCCCCCCGCGAGCGAGAGAGGAAATCGGCCACAGCCATCTGCGCCCCCGGCCTATGGACCACCTTGAACTTAAAGGGCTGTAAAGCCAGATACCACCGGGTGATCCGGGCGTTGGCATCCTTCATGCGGTGGAGCCACTGCAGCGGGGCATGGTCCGAGCAGAGGGTGAACGAGCGCCCCAGGAGGTAATAACGAAGGGAGTCGACCGCCCACCGGATTGCCAAGCACTCCTTCTCCACGGTGCTGTACCGGCTTTCACGCTCCGTCAGCTTCCGGCTGATGTAAAGGACGGGACGGTCGGCCCCCCTTACCTGCTGGGACAAAACAGCCCCCAGCCCTCTGTTCGAGGCATCAGTCTGCAGAACAAAAGGGAGGGAAAAGTTAGGAGTGTGAAGCAGCGGCTCTCCACAGAGAGCCTTTTTCACCTGCACAAACGCCGCCTGGCACGGCCCCGTCCACTGAACCAGATCTGGAGCACCCTTCCGGGTGAGATCGGACAAGGGGCTGGTCAGCTGCGCAAACCCTGGCACGAAACGACGATAGTAACCTGCCAGCCCCAGAAACCGTCTCACCTCCTTTTTAGTCTTGGGGCGCAGGCAGGATGCGATAGCCGCCGTCTTCTCCACCTGTGGACACACCTGCCCGCCCCCCAAGTGGTACCCCAGATACTGCACCTCCCTCCGTCCAACCGCACACTTCTTCGGGTTGGCCGTGAGCCCCGCCCTCCTCAGGGACTCCAGGACCGCGGCCACCCGCTGCACATGCTCCGCCCAGGTGTCGCTGTGGATGATCACGTCATCCAAGTAGGCGGCAGCATATGCAGCGTGCGGACGCAGCACCCGGTCCATGAGGCGTTGAAAGGTGGCCGGGGCTCCGAACAAACCGAACGGAAGCGTAACGAATTGGTACAAACCGTACGGAGTGGAGAAGGCCGTTTCTCCCTGGACTCGGCAGACAAGGGAATCTGCCAGTAGCCCTTGGTTAAATCCAGTGTCGTGAAAAAACGGGCCGTGCCCAACCGATCCAGGAGCTCGTCGACCCGGGGCATGGGATAAGCATCAAAGCGTGACACCTCATTCACCTTACGATAGTCGACACAGAACCGTATAGACCCATCCTTCTTTACCACAAGAACGATGGGGCTACACCAGGCGCTGTGCGACTCTTCTATCACTCCCATTTTCAGCATTTCTGCCAATTCCCTCTGAACAATTTGCCGCTTATGCTCAGGGAGCCTGTAGGGCCGTGAACGCACCGTCACGCCAGGCTGCGTTTCAAAATGGTGCTCAATGAGAGCCGTTCGGCCGGGCAGGGGGGAGAACACATCCGCAAAACGCTGTTGTAACGCGACAACGTCCGCTCTCTGAGCCTGCGTGAGATGGTCATCACAAGGGAGGGAGGCGGGAATGATGGAATTTGGTACCTCCGGCCCCAACTCATCTCTCTCCTTAATCAGGCTTACCAGAGCAGCGGTTTCAGCCTCTCTCCACGCTTTAAGGAGATTGAGGTGATAAATCTGCGTGGCCCCTCCCCTTTCCGACCGAGCGACCTCATAGTCAACGTCCCCAACTCGCCGTGTGACCACAAAGGGCCCTTGCCACTTGGCGAGCAACTTTGAGCTGGAAGAAGGGAGTAATACAAGCACTTTGTCTCCCGGTGAAAATTGCCTGAGCCTAGCCCCTCTGTCATACAGGCGTTGCTGACGCTGCTGAGCCTGGAGCAAATTCTCCCGTGACAACCTCCCCAAAGTGTGGAGTTTTGCTCTCAGGTCCAACACGTACTGAATCTCATTCTTAGCGGGGCTCAGACCTTCCTCCCAGCTTTCTTTAATCAGGTCGAGCACCCCACGCGGCTTCCTGCCGAACAGCAGTTCAAAGGGAGAAAATCCCGTGGAGGCCTGGGGCACCTCCCGCACTGCAAATAACAGAGGGTCTAGCCAGTGATCCCAATTGCGTTCATCCTCAGTAATGAACTTACGAATCATGGACTTTAAAGTCTTATTCAGCCGCTCCACCAGCCCATCCGTCTGAGGGTGGTAGACGCTGGTCCGAATGGATTTAATGCCCAATAATTCGTACAGTTCCCGCAGTGTGCGAGACATGGAACGACGTGCCCTGGTCAGTCAGTATCTCTTTCTGGATACCGACTCGGGAGATGACCTGAAACAGTGCCTGCGCCACACTCTTTGCAGAGATGTTGCGCAGCGGGACTGCTTCCGGGTACCGCGTTGCATAATCCACCAGGACTAATACAAAGCGGTAGCCGCGTGCGCTCCGGTGAAACGGCCCGATGAGGTCCATACCAATGCGCTCAAACGGGAACCTCTATGAGTGGGAGCGGGCGCAAAGGCGCTTTTGGTATGGCCGGCTGATTAACCAGTTGGCAGTCCGGGCAGGACGCGCACCAGCGGCGCACATCCGCGCGGATGCCCGGCCAATAGAATCGGTCCGTTATTCGCTCCAGAGTTTTTTCATAACCCATATGCCCCGCCATAGGGTTATAGTGAGCCGCCTGGAAAATCGTTTCCCGGCGGCCCTGTGGCACTAACAACTGGGCGTGTGTTTCCTCCGTGCGAGCGTCACGACTCGCTCGATACAACCTATCTTTTAATAAAATGAATCGCGGGTAGGTCCGCACGGCTTCAGGGCGCACCACGTGACCATCAATCTCAAATCACTTGGTCAAAGGCTGAGCGTAGGGTGTCATCACGAGACTGCTCCAGTGGGAAATCACCCATGGGGGAAATTGCCGGAGCCGGTGGGGCCTCCCATGAAGGACCCGCCGTCTCCCCCTCCCCGGAGTCAGTGTCGGACGACCCCGCGTCACCACTGAGCGCCGCGCAGACGCTACATGCTACTAAAGGTCCGTGATCGCATCCCCGCATACTGCCCTAACAGATGATGAAACCCCGGCCAATTCGTGCCCAGAATTAGGGGATGCGACAGCCGCGGGTTAACTGCAGCTGACACTCTATGCGTTTTGCCCTTATACTTTAATAACAGCGGCACTATGGGATACTTGTGCACGTCACCATGAACACACTTCACCTCCACCCAATCTGCCTCCAACAAATGCCCCGGGGCGAACCAAGCTTTGGTGCACGAGGGTCTGCGTACAGCCCGTGTCCACCAAAGCATGGCGTATACCCCCTCGAGTCCTTACCGGAATGCTGTACGTCCCTCCTGGACCGGGAGAGGGCGCTGGGGCACCGGCAACGCGAAACACCTGCCCCACCTCCATCAGAGGACAGTCCCTCCTCAGGTGTCCCAGCTGCCCGCACTTCCAGCACTCCTGCCCCGGCGTCTGTGCCGCTCTCCGTGGCTCAGGGGCGGCACTGCTCATGTCTGATCCCTGGGAAGGCACAAACGAAGTAAAAGGATTAGTGGGGCTTAGCACAGGCGCCCGCTCTGCCTGCGCCAGCGCAGGTACCCGGCGCCTTGGTGCCGGTACTGGGGCATGTCTGCCCGGTTTCCGGCCACCTTCCCCGGGCTCCCCCGCTCCGGCGGCAAGATGGTCCTCCGCTAATGTCACCGCGACCTCCAGACTCGCGGGACGGTGGCACCGGACCCATCTCGCGGTCTCCACCGGCAGCCCCTCCACGAACTGCTCCAGCACCACCTTGTCCACCAGCAGCGTCTCTCCCTCCGATGAACCAAAATCAAATCAAATCAAATCACTTTTATTGTCACATCACATGTGCAGGTACACTGGTACAGTACATGTGAGTGAAATTCTTGTGTGCGAGCTTCACAAGCAACAGAGTTGTGCAAAATACAATAATGTAAAACAAGCAAAATATAAAAATGGCTAATCTAAAAAGTAATAAATATATGTACAATATGTAAAGGTATATACATTACTGAATGTGTATACTAAATATGTTTTTCTACGTGTGTGTGTTTGAGTGTGTATATAGTATGTATATACATGTTTTACAAATGAAATAAAGTAAACAATAAAATAAGATATATAAAATATAGAGGTTGGTATGTGCAAAACAGTGGTATTTATATACAGTATGGAGTGCATAATGTTGAAGTTCCAGTAGTGAGGGTGAGGTGTCTATGAAGTGTTCAGCAGTCTGATGGCCTGATGGAAAAAGCTGTCTCTCAGTCTGCTGGTACGGGACCGGATGCTGCAGAACCTCCTTCCTGATGGTAGTAGTCTGAACAGTTTATGGCTGGGGTGACTGGAGTCCTTGATGATCCTCTCCGCTTTCCTCAGGCACCGCTTCCTGTAGATGTCTTGGAGGGAGGGAAGCTCACCTCCAATTATCCGTTCAGCACACCGCACTACTCTCTGGAGAGCTTTGCGGTTGTGAGCGGTGCTGTTGCCGTACCAGGTGGTGATGCATCCAGTGAGGATGCTCTCAATGGCACAGCGATAGAAGGTCCTGAGGATGCGGGGGGCTCATGCCGAATCTCTTCAGTCTCCTGAGAAAGAAGAGGCGCTGCTGCGCCTTCTTCACTGTTTTGTTTATGTGTACTGACCACGTAAGATCCTCAGCCAGATGTACACCAAGGAAGCGGAAGCTGCTCACTCTCTCCACAGCGGCGCCGTTGATGGTGATGGGGGTGTGTACTCCTCTGCACCTCCGGAAGTCCACTATCAACTCCTTTGTCTTTGCGACGTTGAGGGTGAGATGGTTGTCTTGACACCAGTGGGTCAGGGCGCTGACCTCCTCCCTGTAGGCCGTCTCATCACCGTTGGTAATAAGACCCACCACTGTAGTGTCGTCCGCAAACTTCACAATGATGTTGGAGTTTCTAGTGGCCGTGCAGTCGTAGGTGTAGAGTGAGTACAGGAGAGGGCTCAGTACACACCCCTGTGGAGCACCAGTGTTCAGTGTGATGGGGGATGAGGTGGTGCTGCCCAGTCTGACCACTTGGCGTCTGTCAGACAGGAAGTTAAGGATCCAGCTGCAGAGGGAGCTGCTCAGTCCTAGATCCTGCAGTTTCCTGTCCAGCTTCGAGGGAACGATGGTGTTGAATGCTGAGCTGTAATCTACAAACAGCATTCTCACATACGTGTCTCTCTTCTCCAGGTGTGACAGGGCAGCATGGAGTGTCAGGGCTATGGCATCATCAGTGGACCTGTTGTGGCGGTATGCGAACTGTAGAGGGTCCAGTGAGTCGGGTAGTGCAGAGCAGATGAAGTCCCTGACCAGCTTCTCGAAGCATTTGCTCACGATGGGGGTCAGGGCTACGGGTCGCCAGTCGTTCAATGAGGAGATGGTGGAGGATTTGGGTACTGGGACGATGGTGGCCATTTTGAAGCAGGCTGGGACTACAGACAGAGAGAGGGAAAGGTTGAAGATGTGTGTAAACACTCCAGCCAGCTGAGCCGCGCATGACTTGAGGACGCGGCCGGGAATCCCGTCCGGACCAGTAGCTTTGCGTGCGTTCACCCTCCTGAAGCACTTCCGAACATCCTCCTCAGACACAGTGTGCGCACTGACGTCATCCGCGGTGCGCACACTGTCCGGTCTCGTGGTGTTCGCTGTGTCGAATCTAGCGTAGAATACGTTTAGATCCTCACACAGAGAGGCCGTGGTCTGCGGTGTGGCTGCAGCCAGCGCACCGCCGCGTCGTGTAGCTTCCGGGCCCAGGAAAACGGCCGATCCTCCGCGGTCAGCCGACAGGCTCGGAACCGCCGGCGATGATCCTCCGGGGTGAGCCCCATCCTGTCCACCACCGCCCGGCTCACATCCTGGAAGCTGCTCCGCGAGGTCGGCAGCAGACTCAGGGCCGCCGTCTGAGCCTCCCCTGACAGCAGAGGAAGCAAACGCGGAGCCCACTCCACCTGCGGCCACTGGCAGGCCTCCGCCGTGGCACGAAAAGTCTCCAGGAAACCGTCGCCCATCCGGGGCACCGCCACCGACAGCGGGGGGGTTCTCAGCGGCGTGGCCGCGCCAACCAGCCGCTCCAGAACCTGGGTCTGCCGGCCTGCCTGCTCCTGCAGCTTGGCCAGGTGATCGCGCTGGGCCGCCGCCTGATCCTGGCTCATTTTCGCCATCTCAGCCAGCATTTGCGCCAAGAACTGCAAAGGCTGGGCGGGCGGCGCAACATGTGGGTCAGACATCCCCACGTAAAGAGGGTTTCGGCACCACTGTGAAATACACTCCACACACGTACACACACGCAGAGTACTTTGTCGCCAGCGGCCACGTTTATTTATAGATTCATGTTTGTTATGACAGCACACAGTCTGACAGCTCCGGTCTCAGCTGAGTCCCGGCCTCCTTTCCGCTCCTCTCCCGTCTCACTAAAAAGGCAGGAAAACTGTCATTAGTCCAAACGCCATCAGCTGTTCTCACCTGCCTCTCCAGCACCGCCCCATCGAGCTCACTGCGCCACTCCTCCCCTGCAGCCGCGCCCGGGACCACACCTCCGCCACAAATATAATATTAATTAGTCAGTGTCAATTGTTGATTTGTCCTGTTCTCATTGTATGACGAATTATGATGTCTGTTGGGTAGCCGTTTGCATACTATGCATACTCTCTCTCTCTTCATATATAGGGTCATATATGTGTGTGTGCGTGCGTGTGTGTGTGTGTGTGGGGGGGGGGGGCAGAGGGCGTGTTCGCCCGGGGCGCCAAACAGGCTAGGACCGCCACTGCCTACACTATGCTAGGATAGAAAGCAAGCACTCATGCAAGTCATTGAAATTCAGGTATTCTAATTACTTCCATGGCCATGGGTGTAGAAAATCAAGCACCTAGGTGTGTTGTTAAAAATAACACAGCATCCACTTATGCCTTGCGAGCTACTGCTCCAAACATTTTATTGACACCATTCCTCCTGTCACACCACAGACCAGTCTTCTTTTATGTGCTCGTACTTGGATACGATACAGAGAAGATTAGCATTGCCCCTGCGCAAGGAGGCATTCATGAGCTTTCTTAAATACAGCGCCCCCTGCTGGTAAACCTTTTTGAATACACATGAACACCTACACATCAACACATCCCCTTTCCTCTGAATTATACACAACATAGTCTTATAAACTAACATATACACATAATTGTTTTACATTAATATTTTTTTTTCAATTATTTTTTTTCACCACCATTAGAATACAAGATAAAAACAAATCCAGTTTTAGCTTTACAGATTAAGCCTAACTGGTCTTTTGACCTTACGCTCTTACCTCCTCAATACAGGTCCTGAAACCACTTCACTTCTCTCCACATACTCATGTCCATCCAGTGGTTTCAAATCAGACACTGTCTCTGCATGTGACACATCAACATTTTCATCTTCCTCACGACATTGTTCCTCCTGAAATGTCTCTTTAGTCTTCAGTAAGTTGCGACGGTTCCTTCAGAACACATGACCTTCTTCAGTTCTTACGTCATATGATCTCGGACCTGCTTCCTGAAGAACAATGGCTTTCCTGCTCCATGCATTCTGATCTTGGATTCTCACTACATCATCCTTTACAAGCAATCCAAGTGCTCTTGTTCCCTTGTCGAACCGCCGTTTTTGTTTCCATTTCAGATGCTCTTGCTTTTTTATAATTTCTTCACTCTGCTTGCTTTCTGTATAGCAGGGCAAAGTAATGTGTAGCTTCCGATTCATCAGCAATTCTGCAGGGGATAAACCACAGTCAAGAGGAGCAGTCCTGTAGCTCAGCAGAGCTAAATAAGGATCTGATTGACTGTCTGTAGCCTTCTTCAGAAGCTGCTTAATGATATGCACTCCTTTTTCAGCCTTGACATTTGCCTGTGGATGTTGAGGACTTGATGTGACATGTTTAAAGCCATATTCTCTTGCAGAATTCTGCCATTCTTTGCAATTATAGCAAGGACCATTGTCACTAATGACAGTTTCTGGTATTCCATGCCTGGAAAAGATAGACTTAGAATAATCCTTTAATTGTCCCACAAGGGGAAATTTGTGTGATTTGTGTGATCACATTATTAGCAGTTGTACTTG
This sequence comes from Pelmatolapia mariae, assembly GCF_036321145.2. NCBI lineage: Eukaryota > Metazoa > Chordata > Actinopteri > Cichliformes > Cichlidae > Pelmatolapia > Pelmatolapia mariae. The sequence goes on along the minus strand of NW_027052320.1, from coordinate 6,942 downwards.
TAAGCAGAGCAATCTCAGGAAAGTTAGAGTAATAATCTATCACCAACAGATAATCTTTCCCATTAAAATGAAATAAATCTGTTCCTATTTCATCAAGGCTCTGTAGGAAGTTCAGGAATCATCATGGGTTCTCTTGCCTGTCTGCTCTGAAACTTGTTGCATGTTTCACACTTTCCGATCATGGTCTCAATGTCTTTATTAATACCAGGCCAGTACACAGTGTCTCTAGCCCTCCTTTTACACTTTTCTATTCCCAGGTGTCCCTCATGTATTCTTTGAAGTATCAGCTGTCTCAGACTATGTGGTATCACAATCCTATTGCCTCTCAACAGCAGTCCATTTACCACATTGAGCTCTGATCTAACATGATAATACTTTGAACAAGACCCTCTGGGCCAGTCTCCTTGGATATTTTCCATCACCGTTTACAGCTCCCTGTCTGCAGCTGTCTCCTCACATACTTGTTTTATCTTTGGGTCAGACACTGGCAGAGACTCCACTATCATATTAACATCGTCTACTTCTTTCTCAGTGGAGCTTGCGTGACACACCTCTGATGCTCGCGACAGTGCATCTGCCAAAGCTAAATGCTTGCCTGGTGTGTATATCAAGTCAAAGCTGTACCTCTGCAGTTTCATCATGAGACGTTGAATCCTCTGCGACATCTCATTCAGATTTTTCTTAATGATTGACACAAGAGGACGATGATCTGTCTCAACTGTAAAGGTAGGAGGACCATAAACACAACTGTGAAAAATATCAAGTCCATATGCCAGCCCAAGACATTCTTTCTCAATCTGAGCATATCTGGTTTCAGACTTAGTCATGGATCTAGAAGCATAAGCAACTGGTTTCCAGCTCCCCTCTTTAGCTTGAAGTAAAACAGCTCCAAGCCCATCCTTGGAGGCATCTGTTGAGATTTTCAGACCCAGTTGGATCATAATATGCAAGCACTGGGCACGTTGTCAGTGTGGTTTGTAAATCGTTCCATTCTTGTTCATGCCTCGCTGACCATTTAAATTCTATGGAATCACGAAGTAACTCCCTTAGAGCTGATGCTCTCACTGACAAGTTAGGTATGAATTTTCCAACAAAGTTTATCATTCCCATCACTCTGAGCACACCTCTCTTATCAGTTGGGCGTGGCATTGTTGCGATGGCTTTTATTTTTCTTTCATCTGGCTCAATACCTCCAGCAGAGAATTTGTCTCCCAAAAATGTTATTTCCTTTACAGCAAAATGACACTTGTCACGATATAACTTTAATCCCGTTCTCCCTCACCCGTTGCAGCACCTTCACCAGTCTTTCATTATGTTCTTGTAGGGTGGAGCCCTAAATAACCACATCATCAACATAACAGCGAACACCTTGTAATCCCTCTAACATGTTGTCCATGGCACGATGAAAAATCAGATGCTGAGATTATGCCAAATGGCATTCTGAGGAATCTGTACCTGCCAAAAGGTGTATTGAAAGTATTTCAAACTTTTCTCATCTAGCTTTATTTGCCAAAAACCCTGTGCTGCATCTAGCTTTGAGAAGCATTTGGCGCCTGCCATTTCACTTGCAATCTCTTCACGCTTTGGTATCTGGTAGTGCTCACGCTTTATGGCTTGATTTAAATGGCCAGGGTCCATGCATATTCTCAAATCATTGTTCTTATTCCTTTTTATCCACACACACCATTGACTTTACCCACTCAGTTGGTTCTTCCACTTTTGTAATGACCTGCAAATGCGACATCCTGTCAAGTTCTTTCTTTAAACGGTCCTTCAGTGGAGCTGGGACTCTACGTGGTGAATGGATCACTGGCTTTGCATCCTCTTTCAGCTGGATACTATAAGTGCATGGTAGACATCCCAAACCTTTGAAGACATCCTCATAATGCTGTACAATGGAGTCAACTGCTCCTCGCTGACCACTTGCTGCTTCTGCACAGATGATGTGGTGCACTCGTTTCACTAGGTTTAATCTTTTGGATGTCACGCCACCCTGCAGTGATTCACGACCTTCTGGAACAACATTAAACAATACATCATAATCTTTATGTTTTATTGTCACTTTAAGTCTGCATTGACCACTACTTTCAATATTCCTTCCATTGTAGTCTTTTAGAGGTACTCCTTTCTTTATTATTTTGGGCTTTGGTTTCATAGCATTGATCTCTGTCATGCTGATTAGGTTTGCCTGTGCACCTGTATCAATCCTTAGTGCCACCAAAGTTCCTTGTATTGGGAGTGACAACAATCCACGTGTCTTCATTATCTGAGCGTCTCTGATTGTCTTCTGCTACATTATGCTCACTTTTTACATCCTCAAGTGACACTATGCCCACAAAGAAAGTCTTGCTTAAGTCAGTCTCTTCAACTATATGTACTGATTTGGGTTTGGTTTTCGACAGACATTGTTTGGCAAAATGATTTTTTCCATCGCATTTCAAACATCTTTTGCCATAAGCTGGACACTGTCTAGGTTCATGTCTGCTACCACATCATCTACAGGAGTACACTGTATTGTCTTTGCTGGACTTCTGCGACATATTCTTCCTCATTTTCTTTTTAACCACAGTATTTTTGCACTATCATGTACTGCAGTGACGCTTGTCTCATTAAATGTCCTTGCATGCTGCAGGGCTAACTTTCTTTCTGTCTTTCTGCAGAAAGTCTTTTCTGCTTCATGTAAAGTCAGTTTGGAATCTCTGAGAAGCCGTTCTTTAGTCCATTTATCATGGATCCAGTACACAATTTGATCACGAACCATAGAATCCTTCAGCTCTCCAAAATCACATGACTGTGCCTTTAGCTTCAAATCAGTCACAAAGCAATGAAAAGTCTCTTCTGGTTGCTGCATCCGAGATCGGAAAACATACCTTTCATATACTGTGTTCTTCTATGGTGAACAGTGTGCATCAAACTTTTCAACCACTTTCTCGTACTTTTACCTGTCACCAACTTCCTCAAACTCAAACGTGTTGAAGACTTTAATGGCCTGAGGACCAGCTACCGTGGGCAACAATGCAATCTTCCTGGCATCGGGTTTGGAGTCTGATAGGTTTGTAGCTTGAACCTATTCGCTGGAACGTTGAAGACAATTTAATTACACAGCAAGCAAGACCCGAAGTAGGCAAAGTTCTTTATATTTTACGTGCATGGGAGAGAACCGGACAAATGCCGTTCCTTCGCTTGACCCCAGTTGCTCTCGTCCGCTCCCCCGTAACACTGCTCTTTTATTGTGGTTCCATGAATATGCATAGGTTCATTAACATATGACATCTTACATAGGTATACATGTGAACAAAGAATACCCTGTGTGTGTGTGTGTGTGTGTGTGTGTGTGTGTGTGTGTGTGTGTGTGTGTGTGTGTGTACCCACAAATGACTTCCTAAACCTGCTGGCCTGGAAGTCCAGCAGTTCATCTAAACAAAAGGCACTTAGCCTAAAACAGACATAGATACGTTTATCCTACCATAAAACAATAAAACAAGGTGCGACCTCTCCCATGCTCCCAGAGTGCTCTGGAATGCACACAAAGTTTGCAGACTGGTAGAGGTCTGATCCTTAATAATCTACAACTAATTATAAACTCTAAGCATATATAAGTAGATATTTCTAAGCATAACTGACAATCAACAATACAAAACTAACAGAGTCCAGTCCCATGGCAGCCATATACAGCTCAAACTGCTGCTTAAAACACCGCCAGTTGGTGTCCACATTCCCCACCAGTTTCAGTCCTTCCGGTGGATTTAAACTTTCCATCTCAAACAGAACTTTGAACTGCTATCGCTTCCACTCTTCCACTTTTACTCCTGGTACCATGTGTTGTCTTCATAGCGCTCGTTAAAAAAATAACACCGCATCCACTTATGCCTTGCAAGCTACTGCTCCAAACATTTTATTGACACCATTCCTCCTGTCACACCACAGACCAGTCTTCTTTTATGTGCTCCCCCGGAGGTATTAATGAGCTTTCTTAAGTACAGCGCCCCCTGCTGGTAAACTTTATCATTACACGAACACCTACATATCAACACACTAGGCTTCCAGACTGCTTCTACAAACATATCTGAAAGAATTGGAGCTCAGTAAATTTCTAGTAGTATCCTGATAAGAGTCCAATCATAAAATTTCCTCACTAATAAATATTGCATAGTAAACTGTTTATTATAAAACCACTAACAGGAAGCAATTGGGAATCACAACAACTCTGCCACAAAGTTTTAGGCCATGCAAAATAAGCATCCACTGACCCTGCAGGGAGTTGGGCTTGGACCTGTAAAATGTAAAATCCAGTAAAAGGGCATCTTAATACTTCAAAATACCAAGATATTTTGGACAATTTGGACAATTGGACAATGCTCCCAACTTTGTGGGAACAGTTTGGTAACAGTCTCTTTCTGTTCCACCATTACTGTGCACAGTGGATAAAGGAAGGTCCATAAAGACATGGATGAGAGAGTTTGGCGGTGAAAACCTTGACTGGCCTACAAAGTTAGGGTAACGAACCATCCTCTTTTCCCCAGGGGAAAAGAAGAGAAAAGAAATGTCTCTTGTACCATCCTGGTCTGCATTAATGGGAGGCGGAGCAGAGCTGGCACATACATTTGTATGTCTAAGAAAGGTGCAAGAGATCGTGTTGCTTACAGGGACACAGAAAAAACACAACATTATTTAATTCTACAGGTTTGTAAGTTATTGTTTTGCACTTATTGAATTGTAAAAGCCTATATGGCATTTTTTTTATTTCACCATTTATTAACCTCACTGTCATGGCTGGGGCAGCAGCCGTGTGATGTGTGGAAAAGAGGACTCAAAAGCAGCAATTATTAAGAGGGTGGTTTATTAAGAATACAGAACACAAAGTGGGGATGGAAAAACGGAACTTCAAATAAACTAACTGGGAACAACTAAACTTTATTACCTCAAACCTGAACACGAAGGAAGGACAGCAGGGAGTAGTGATGGCCCGCTTGAAGCTGATGCTCCGGAGCGTGTGTCGAAAAAAACAACTCACTCATTCAGAAGCACTGTGTTGAGGTTTGCTTCGTTTTGGCAAAAGTCACGTGACCAGTGACGTCTGAAGCCTCATTACGCACGTAACTGCTTCGGTACCTGATTCAAATGTAACGAAGGCTGTGTCCCAATTCAGGGTATGCACGCTTGAAGTACGCATTTCAAGTGCGAATATGTCACCGCCACGCGACGACGGCTGTCCCAATTCAAAGTGTACTTCAAATGCATACTCCAAATGCGCCGTCGATTTCCCCAAATATCAAGCGTGGTCCGGTGCACGCTTCGTGGTCCCATATATCCCACAATTCATAGCGCAGCGGTGGGTGTGGATAATTTTGCCGCAAAATACGGCAGAAGGGAGCGGCCGAAGAGTGAACTGGCAAAAGTAAGTACTGAATATTATGTCACTTATTTATGTGCAAATGTTTAATAATGAAGAACATGAAAACATTACTGTTGGCCACATGTCGGCAAAGTTATGTGACATTAGTGATGTTTGCACTTTCACTTGGTTTTAAAGCCTTTACTCCTATATATATATATATATAGTCGACCTTAATCTTACAGAGAATGTGATGATTTTATGGATAATTAAAGTCAGTCATATATCCACAAACACAACAAGCTGAAAGTCAGTGATGCTGCTCGGTTTGCAGTCCTGAATATCACGGCACAAGCAGGATTCACTGCACTGTTAATGTTAGCTATGTTATATTGCTGCCTCTGTTCGGTGGTGTCGAGCCAAACGGACTTTAACGTGTGTTTGAACGAGCTGACGGTTCACTCGTTAAGCTGAAAGAAAGATGCTTTAATCACAGGAGTCACACATGTGTCCACTGGACCATCTGGGAACTCTTCTTGTTTAGCACTCGTAATAACACAAAGACTAAATCCTCCTTCTCTTGTGCTGTTTTGTAGCAGTGTATGCACCTGAGACTGTCACCTGTCTGTCTGTCCTGCACTCTCTCTCTGTATGAAGTATGAACATGTATTTATAAGTTACACTTGTGTTTGAATCCTGCAGCTTATCACACAATTGATTTCCATGTGTGACAACTGCAAGTGTCCAGAGTGAGGACAGACTGAGGGACCCACTGCTGCACATCATCTGTGAGGCTTTGCACCCCTGATGATCCACCAGGACAAACTCAGCAGTGTGTGAGGAAGAGGAGGAGGAAGAGCCAGCAGCAGCTGACAGATGGAGAGAATAGACAGACTGTTCCCTGTTTGTGAAGGACTGCTAGAAAAGTTTAAAATCACTAATTGTCTGTCCTGAATCAGTCTTATTAGGTAATGTTCAAATAATTTATCATTCCAGTGTTTTCAGTGTGGGAGAAAGTACTCAGGGCTTTCAAGTTACACACTATGAAAGGCAGAAACAAGTTTAATATTCAGAAACCTAAAGTATGTATCAGCAGCAGAATGGAGCTGAAAATAAATGTTTGTTTCAGTTCTATGAAGCTTTGAGTATTTTGGATTAGTAGTACTGCTCTGCGGCCTGCTGGAGCAGGGGGCTAGGAGGAGGAGTTGGCCGTCCGACTGGGGTCTGGTGTATGGGGCCTCCCTGCTGCTGCGGAGTCGGGGCGGTCTGCTTCTCCCCACCGCAGGGAAAAGGGTTACACCACCTGAGTCTGGGTGCAGTTTCCCCCTCCAGGGCAAGGGTACCTAGACTCGGGGCTTAGAGTACGCTTGGGGAGTGTGATTGTGTGTACAGCGTCTCTCTATGTCTGTCTCCACGTTGGGTGAGTGTTGAGCAATTGTATATGAGAGCATGAGGGTGGGAATAGATGTTTGTATCTGTGTGTGCCTGTTTGTCTGTGTCTATATGTCAGGTTGGGTATCAGACGCCACCTCTCTGAGGACATCTCAGGCCCTCCAAGGTTTGGAGGCCCCATCTCCCCCACCACTTCCCCTGCCGGTGGCGGACGC
>NW_027052319.1:0-27126 GCF_036321145.2 Pelmatolapia mariae | reverse complement strand
GTGTGATATCATAGCAGTATTAAACATCGTCACTCTCCGTCAATGGTTTGATTGGAATGTTTCCGGTTTTTTCTTTTCTTTTTTTTCTCTTCTTTTTTTCCTCTCTCTTTTCCCCCTCTTGTTTTTTATGCTGCTCACACTTTTCCTTGGTTTCTTTCTTTCTTCTTTCTTTCTTTCACTGCTTCGATCACCTGCTTCCACACTCATCCACAAACAACATCCTTTATTTCGACACATACACACAGCACGATCACGCACAGTCATGCGCTCAACGGCAGCACATTTACATCAGTCAGACAGCGCACACAGTCGTATAGGATACACACACTTAAGCCAAGCATACTCATATTAGTAAATACGCACACACATAGTCAGACTCAGGGAGCATCTCGCCACACATTTCTTCTCTCTCTCCTTCTCTTTATTTATGAACAAGTGATGTTTTCTCTCCACCTGTCTAAGCGACACACACAGCACACACCCCTAGTTATACACAGACATCTATGGGTGCACTAAGATTCGTTACATGGAATGTAAATGGAGCTGGCTCCAGAGAAAAGAGGTTAAAAATATTTAACCAACTCAAAAAACTACAGGCAGATGTTGTCCTTTTACAAGAGACCCACAGACCTCTTAGAGGTTCGAATTAACTTAAAACACCTGAGTTTCCTAATGTGTTCTCAGCTTGTTATAATTCTAGACAAAGGGGAGTAGCAATTTTAATCCATAAAAAAATTAATTTCACAGTACTCGATACAGTTATAGATCCAGAAGGCAGATTCTTAATCATTAAACTATCTATACTTGATAAAAAGCTATGTATTGTAAGTGTATATGGTCCAAATGTTGATGATCCCTCATTCTTTCACAGTTTTTTCAGTGCACTCTCTGAACACTTAGATGGCACACTTGTTCTTGGAGGCGACTTCAACCTTGGACTAAATGAAGAAATGGATAGGCTCAATACAGCAGGAACTCAGCGTAATTGGCAGTCCACAAATATAATCAAACAGTATATGAGTGACTTTGGTCTTTGCGATGCATGGCGCTCCCTCCACCCCAACAGTAAGGAATATTCTTTCTTCTCACATGTCCATCACTCCTACTCTCGTCTGGATTATTTTTTGGTCAGCAGCTCACTGCTGAGTGACATTTCAGACACTGAGATTCATCCTATAGCTGTCAGCGATCATGCTCCTGTATCTTTAACACTAATGCACAAGAATAATACTACGCCAAATAAAAACTGGAGATTTAATACATCACTGCTTAAAGATGAAGACTTTATTAAATATTTTAAAAAAGAGTGGACTTCATATTTAGACTTTAATGACACTCCCGGAACATCAGCTTCTGTTTTATGGGAAGCAGGGAAAGCTGTGATGAGAGGTAAAATAATTTCTTTCTCATCACATAAAAAGAAAAAAGAAAACAAAAATATTCAGGAATTAGAAAAAACCATCAAATCACTAGAAGAAGCCTATGCGTCCGACCAAGATCAGGAAACATTGAACAAAATACGCAAAACAAAACTAGAATTAAATGAGATAATTGATAAAAAAACAAAATTCTTAGTACAAAGACTACGCTTACAAAATTATTGACATAGTAATAAATCCGGTCAATTTCTAGCAAACCAGCTAAAAATAAATAAAGAAAAAACAACTATATGTGCTGTTCAAGATTCATCTGGGAACACAATATATGAACCGAAACAAATAAACAACATTTTCAGGGATTTCTATAAAAAGTTGTATTCACCACAAATAAACCCATCTAAAAAGGAAATTGATCAGTTTTTAGACAACATAACTCTCCCCAAAATTATTAGACTCTCAAGCAATGGCATTGGATTCACCACTGACATCAGGTGAACTCCAGGAAGCCCTGATAAGTATGCCCAATAATAAGGCTCCAGGTCCAGACGGCTTTCCTGCAGAATTCTACAAAGAATTCTGGACGATTCTAGCACCAGTTTTTTACAGAACGTTGTTGGAAATCAAAGAAAATGGCAGACTTCCATCAAATATGAATTCTGCAAACATTAATCTCCTGCTAAAACCAGGCAAAGACCCTGTATATCCCTCAAGCTATCGTCCAATATCCCTTATAAATGTAGACCTTAAAATAATCTGCAAAGCTCTCTCGAAGAGACTAGAGAAAATAACCCCCCTCTTAATTCATCCTGACCAAACTGGTTTCATAAAAGGTAGGCACTCATCAACAAATACACGTAGATTACTTAATTTGATAGACTACTCATACAGTAAAAATCTTGAAACTACAATATTTTCTTTAGATGCAGAAAAAGCGTTTGACAGAGTTAACTGGAAATTTCTATTTGCAACTTTACATAAATTTGGTTTTGGATCTTCTTTCATCAACTGGTTAAAATTATTATATAATTACCCAACAGCTTGTGTCAGAACAAATGACCAGACATCCTCCAGCTTCTGTCTCCTGAGGGGGACCAGGCAGGGATGCCCACTCTCCCCTTCACTGTTTGCAATTTTTATCGAACCACTAGCAGCAGCAATTAGACAGAATTCAGTAATTAAGGGCATAAAATGCAAGAACGTGGAACATAAAATCAGCCTTTATGCGGATGATGTGTTACTCTTTCTCCAAAATTCACAAACCAATATCTCTGGGGTGATTGAACTGATAAACTCTTTTGCAAGAATATCAGATTACTCAATTAACTGGTCAAAATCTACAGTCCTTCTGATTAATTGCTCCTTCCATAATTCCTCTTCTACTCCACTGCAATCGGGAAATATAAAATATTTAGGTATTAATGTTTCTCCCAAGCTTGCAGATCTAACTAAATTAAACCATATCCCACTTTTAAAGAAAGTAGAAGGTGATCTGGCTAGGTGGAAATGTCTACCCATATCACTCATGGGAAGGGTTGCCGCTATAAAAATGATGGTATTACCAAAAATAAATTATTTATTCTCAATGATCCCAACTAAACCGCCGCAAGATTGGTTCAGATCTCTAGATTCATATATGTCCAAATTCCTTTGGAAAAATAAGCCCCCACGTATAAGCTTAAAAACACTACAAAAGACCAAGGATAAAGGAGGATTAGAACTACCTAACTTTCAGCACTACTTCTTAGCCAACAGGCTTCAGTTTATCCCAGGATGGCAAAAACATACCCTCTTAGATGAACCTTGGCTAGATGTAGAACAAGCACTTTGCAATAAACCAAAAGAACCAAACGGGACAGGTTAAAAAAGAAAAAAAAAAGAAATATTAATATCACACTCAACTGACTGCGTTTTATCTTCCCATTGCACTGATGGGTGGACAGTTCTTAGGTGCCTGTGCATGTTGTTTGTGGAGCCGGCTCTATATGATTTCCTTTTCTTGCAGACTCTACACTCTGCCTTTGTTTTGTCAATAAGATTGAAGTGGTTCCAGGCTTTGCTTCTTTTCTTGGTGTCACTCATTTTCTTTACTGTACCTTTCCAATGTGACGGTGTTGTCTCTTGTTGTTGCTCCCGGCTCTCTTTCTTTCCCTCTCCCCTCCTGCTCTTGTTGTGTGCTACTGCTGTTGCGAGTGTAACTACCGCCCCGCCCCCTCAGCTCAGTGCTGAGCAGAGGGGGGAGGGGCGCAAACGCAAGGCCCTGTTTGCCGTCTCTGCTCAGCGCAAACACAAGGGTGACTTGCAGCATAAAGCGAAAAAAAAGTGAAAGAGAGGGCAGGAGAAAGAAAAAACAAAACAAAACCCACGGCTCCCAATAAGGAGGCCGACTCGCATCGTTCACTTCAAAGATCCGGCTCTAAGAGCCATTTCGTTCGCGAACGACCCATCACTACTCTGAACTCGAGCCTGTGCTGGACTGTTTTTAAATCCCACTTCGGCTGTTTTTGTGTGCGACCCCGCCCACAACTGCAGATATACTGTATGATGAAATATGTTTCTATGCACTGAATGTGTTATTTCAGTTGAACAAGAAGAGAATCAATAAAAACACAAAAGTCTCTGAGCTTTGGATCACAAATACACAGCAACAATAATCAGATGTGCAAATATCATATTATTGTGGACAAGAGCAGCTTAAAAACCAAAGAAAACCCTGAGACACATTTCAAAGAAACACATTCAAACTCTCTGAACTGGACTGGAGGGACGAACACCAGAAGATTCTCCATCATCTGCTGATTGTGAGCTGCTGAGGAGAGCGTTTTCTATTAACTGGTTGTTACCTGATTATTAACAGGGGGAGCGTTGGTGTACGGTGGGAGCTCTGCTGGGTGCTGAGGGGTTCAGTCTCACTCTGTTACAGTCTCTCACCCTCATTTTCAAGTACGTTTCATGACAACAGACACTCACAGTCTCTCTTTCTCAAAGTCTCCCACACTCACACATCTATTAAATAAACACTTTTGGTCAAGCAGCTTTTTGTTTTTCACAAATTAAACATATGCACAAACCCTCCTTTGGATTTAAAATTAACAGTCAAATAAAATGAATCACAGGTGATCCATGTTTCATTACATCATTAATATGTGTATTTAAAGATTTGGCCTCTGTTGCTTAGCTTTCTTGTATCACTGAGACTTTTACTGCTTAAATATACTCAAAGTATTTTGTGGGTTTGAAGATGGAAACTCAGACATCAAACAACACTTTCACTTCTACATTTACAAAGTTCTTCATGAGAAACAGAGTTTTTACAAATCTGCAGGAAATATTTTCTACATCTCTCAGGACTGTACCAAAGAAATCACACTGTAAACACAGTTTCACTCATCAGGATTATTAATTATATATAAAAAAGTAACTACAGCAGACATTGGTCATCATCTGAAAGGGCAGAAACACAGGTGGTGCCACTACAATGTATCAGAGCCACGATGCAGCTCCACCCATCAGCTTCAGGTTTCCTGCCACGAATCTGAAGCACAACAATAGTGCTGCAGATCAAACCAAATGAAATATATTATATTAAATATATTTAGAGATTGATATTAACTTCATGTAGTCATTAGTGTATTTAGCTCTCAGTTCTGAGTTGCTTCAGCTTTATTCCTCCTTTAGTGTTTTTCCCTCCTGTGTCAAGTCTCTTGTGTGGAGTTTATTCATGTGTCTGTGTTTTCCTGTGGAGTTATCTCACTTCCTGTTTTATGTTTGTCTCCTCTGTTCTGATTCTGTTCAGCTGTGTCTCGTTTTCCCACCCGTCTCTACCTCCTGTGTAAATATAGTTGCTGTCCTCCCCTTTGTCTTTGTCAGAGTCTCAGTTTAGTTTCCCTCCGTGTCTCTCAGCTGCAGTGTTTCTTAGTTCTCAGATTAAGTTTCTGGGTATAGTTTCAGTTTGTTTGTACCTGATGGTTCATGTTTCTGTAACTCTGAAAAGCAGCAGTTTTCCTGAACAACATTCTCGTTCCTGCAGTTTAGCAGCAGGTCCTCTCATGGATGATCTACAGTGACACCGAAGATCAGCACAGAAATCACAACAATCCTCATGGAGAAAGAATCGTGTAGAAGTATTTAACATCAGTGCTAGAAGATGGCTGTGAGGTCACATTAATGTGCAGCTGAAGCATGATTTCAAACAGATATAAAGGTTAAAAAGTGACCCTAAAACACAGAATGAGATCACACGATAGCAAACATGTACTTTAATTTCAAGCACCACTGTGGGCTGTGGAGCTCCATGTTTGACACAGACACACAGGTCAGAGCTGCTGCTGCCCTCTTTAATGCTTCTTATTCAGACTGTTTCACTAATCAGTGTCAGAACTCAAGAAATATTCCAGCTTTTTAACCTTGAAAGGTTTTAATGTTAGAAACAACAAACTGGACTAAAATCAGCTGTAAACAATCCAAACAGGTACAAACAGCTTCTCAGTAACAGCTGCTTAACATGAAGGTTGTTCTGTGAAGAAGATGAAAGTAAAATGTGTGATTATTTCTGAGGGTGCACGTTTAAACTGATCCATTCAAACATTAAAGCTTCCCACAGCCTGATGAAGGACACATGGAAATCACTGCAGTTTGTCTCAGATCAAAGAGAAATGAATGTGATTGATCGATCGATCGGTGTTCTTCGTGTGTGTCTGTGAAATTACAGCAGTGTGAGCAGAAATTAGCAGCAGATCAGAATCAAGCAGAGAAAATATTTAAACATTTCTGCATCACAAAACTTGAACGTTTGAGTGAAAATGTTAGTTTGCACTGTGGTAACTTTACAGCCTTTCATGTCACTGAGGTAGGACTTCACAACTGAACATGTAAAACATTTTCACCCAGCAGAAAAATGTGTGACTCTGTCCTGCACTTCACATTTATAAAAGTCAGATCTCAAATTTATGAAGGTTATGACTTAAGTGAAAGTTAATGACAGGTTATGATACGACTGTAATTTATTAAAGCTATGCCATAACTCAGATTATGTTATTAATCTGTGGCAGATCTTATTACTGCCTCATGAATCAGATTTTAACAGGATGCGTTCAGTTTAACTCTCTCATCACTATAAAGGCTGAAGATTTAAATTATAATATAATAATTATAATAATGTTTTATTTTTATAAAACATATTATAAATGTAAATATTTTTTATAATTTCACCATAACAAAGTTCACTTCCTGCATGAAGGTGATCACAGCTCCATGAACTATTCCCACAAACATCACTGAGCCTCAGACTTTCTTTAACAGGCCTGTCAGACCACAATGATCCAGCTGTTTGTGTTCATGTGCCACATTTATACGTTTTATTTAAAATCTACTTCACACACATTTTATTATCTGATATCTGCGACACACGGAGACTTCCTGTTAAACAGAAAGTAAACTTTGTGCGTGGGCGTGTTTGGGAGCTGCCGGTGTGTCCAGGTGTGGGTTCGTTGGGTCAGCAGAGGATTTAACGGGACTTTGTGTCGGTTTGAGTTGTTTTTAAAGGAGGATGAAGACGCTGGTGGTGTTCCTGCTCCTCATGAACGGTAAGAAAGTCTGTGTTTAACCTGCAGCAGCTCCGCAGACAGTCCTCTGTGACCGGAAGTGTTACACTCAGGTGCAGCTCGCGCCTCTGACGTCATGGAAATTCACACAGTGTTGGAAATACAGATTTAATGATGAGGCTTTAATAGTAAAAGTATGAGGGAAGGTTAGAAACAGACCAGACTAAGAGACTGTGGACTTTGTAGTCACAGATTGGACACTTCCGGTATGGCAGAGCTAGCTAACCATGCTAAAGTAGCCTCGTGTCTGCGCTGTTTCCGGTCTGAGCCGAGCTCATTCAGCCCACTGAGCTCCGTTTCTCCGCACTAAACACAGCACAGGTGCACCTGATCAAAGGGACAACAACCCCGGAAACAAACACAGGCCGTTTATCAATGCCCAAGTACGCGAGTACGTACTCGCGTTCTCGGTGAGTACGTACCCGCCGAGAACGCGAGCACGGACTCGCGATAAGTACAATTGGAACACCTGCGTACGTGATGATGTCACAGGTCCGGAGTTTTTACAGCCGTCCCCTCTTAATTTCACTGTGAGTAACATGTTATGAAGCTTAACTTTAATCACAGCCAAGTTGAAAACGATGTGCCGGGAGTCCGCTGTTGAGTTTTGGACGAAATACATTCTGGGATATATAGCTGTCCCAAGTCTACACCGATGCATGCTCGATAAAACGGGCGGATCGAGAACACATCCGGGACTTTTTCGCGTTCTCGGCTTGATGCGTACTTCGAATTGGAACAGTACTTGGTCTCCGACTGATGACGTATCACGAGTACACGAGAACGCAAGTACGCACAAGTACGCATATTGATAAACGCCCACAGTGATATTTGGAAATGTAAATCTGTCTCTAAGCTCCAGGCTTAACAGAAATGTCAAAACAACTTAGTAAACCAGGAGAACAATTAAATAAAAACACTGAAAGGCATAAATATGAAAGAAAGCATAATAATAATATAATTCTGGAAGGAATGTCTGTGAAGGTTCTGTAGTCTAAGGAGCTTGGAAAGAAAAACTCTGGACTTCTTTAAATTTCCTTGAAGGCGTTTCATCTCTCATCCGAGAAGCTTCTTCATTTGTTGTGATAATAATAATAATAATTATTATAATAATAATAATGAATATATTTTTTAAAGATACAATTAAATTCAAGGAATTAAAAAAGACAAATGTGGTAGAAACAATGTTCTGCTGTTTGAGTCCCAGCTTCATTTAAGTTTTAAAAATGTATTCTCAACAATTATTTACTCATGGATAACTATATATATGATCTATTTGGCCTTTGGTGCATTAGGGAATTTTATATAATCAAGTTAGTTTTTTACACTGGTGGAAGGTCCACCAGTACTGAGTCACTCACAGCATCTGCTTGGTGTGGCCTGGCCCCCTTGGCTCTCGCTGCTGGGGTGTCGGGCGGCCCTTGAGTCTAAGGACTCTGGGCCTGGTGCGTGGTCTGCTCTGGCATAGCCGGTGGAGCCTGCAGGCACGTCGCCGGGCACTCTGGGGCTTCTGCACTGTGTCTGCTGGCTGACCCCCATCCAGGGGTCTGCTTTGGTCTTTTCTGAGTAGGTAGTGCGATTAAACCTGCGGTGAGCCTCTTTAGACTCTCGTACCTCTGGGGGCATCTAGATGTCTGGGGCCTGCATCTCCTCCATGCCTGCTTCATCTCCTGGGGGGGCGGGGCTATGGCTCCACATACCCACTATTAGACAGTTACATGGTAAAAGCTTGTGAACACAAGCGCGATACACACACAGGTGCACACACACATACTCACAGACACACACTATCTTGGTTGGCTGCTGCCTCTAAACATATAATTTAGTCCTGTGTGCTGCTCAGCAACAATTCAATATTATCATTTATCCTCAGTGTTTTTTTCTCTCCCTCTCCTTCTGTAATCTTCTTCACCAATTTCTTTCTTTTTGTTTTCTTCAGACGCTCTTTTCTGTTCTGACAGGAATAACTCAAAATAAAAAATCCTGATAAATTTCTAATAAAATATGACTGCCATTATAGCAAAATGAGTAATGCTGCACTCGGGAAAATAATTCTGTTGGTCATTTTTTTTGGCCTTCAGACAATAATTTTCCTTCTTGTCTTGTCCTGTCCAGCTACACTGCCGGACAAGACAGGCAAAAAAAAAGAAAAAAAAAGAATATAATAATACATTCAAAAACCATATAAAACATTAGGTCAATTTGTTATATATATATATATTGCTTGTTCTTATGGTATTGTATTTTTGCACACCTCTGTTGCTTGTGAAGCTCGCACACAAGAATTTCACTCGCATGTACTGTACCAGTGTACCTCCACATGTGATGTGACAATAAAAGTGATTTGATTTGATTCGATTTATCCTGGTATTCAGTCTGTGGTGCTGTCACTCAGAGATCAGAGTTCATGTTCAGTAACCACACTGACAGCAAGAGGAGGAAACAATTGGTTTAATTTAAAAGAACAGTCTGAGCTGTGGATTAAAACAATAAGAAATATATAAGTGAGTCACATATCAAACACAGACCAGACCATTACGTGTAATAAGAAGCAGAAGCAGGACAGGCAAAAAAAAAAGAATATAATAATTAGGGCTGTCAGTGTTAACGCGTTAACGCGTTAACGCCATCATCGTGACTAGCGTGATT
Source organism: Pelmatolapia mariae (assembly GCF_036321145.2). Classification (NCBI taxonomy): domain Eukaryota; kingdom Metazoa; phylum Chordata; class Actinopteri; order Cichliformes; family Cichlidae; genus Pelmatolapia; species Pelmatolapia mariae. The sequence continues at coordinate 17,498 of NW_027052319.1, read as the reverse complement.
AACGATTAACCCATCTGGAGCACAGACTGACTCAAAATCCCTGAAACGTCTCTCTCAACGTATTTTGGGCAGTTTGTCCAGTTTTCAGAAATCCCCCTGTGTCCTTGTAATTACCCAGCATGCTGTGCTGTGTGTTTCATTTCTAACACTGGTTTTACTGAAGAGCTTTCTGAGCTTCTTTCATTGATTCTGACCAACATACATGTTTGCTGTGGATCCACATCTGCTCTTACTGCTAATGTCATGAAGCTGTTTGAGTGGTGAGCAGTCAAAGAAGCAGGTCCTAACAGGGACATAGCAGGATATTCCTGCCTCTAAATGAGCTGTAACTGCATTTGAGCACAGCTGGTCTGCATGTAGTGAACACAAAGAGTCTGTGTGAGCTGAATTTACACCAGTCTGGTTGTGTTCCTGTTATTTTGGCCCTTTGACAAACTCAAATGTTTTCAGCTTAAATGAAAGTGCACTTATAAAAATGCTGTAACATCACAGTCCTGCTGATTTTCCTTTGATGGAGGTCAAACATTTTTATCTGCAGGTGAAACTCTGCAGTGACCTGAGCGTGTGCTGTTCTCTGGCATCTCTCTGAATAATGTTGACATACTTGATGTTCTTGTCTGTGGTCACGAGGATCTTATCTTCCATCCCTGCTTCTGTTCCTGCTCACAAACCTGCATCCATCTCAGCCTCTAAACTCAAAGTCAGCAGCAGCTTCTTAGCTGTCTCTGCCCTCATAGCCCTGATCTCAGGGACTCTTAGATCATTTCAATATGTACATGGAAATCTGTGCTTGATGGCATCTCCCCTTTGAAATTGAAACATCAGAAATATAATGCCCTCCATGGCTCAGTGATCACAGCAGAGATATAAAAACACAAAGCAGAAGAACTGAGAGGAACTGGGGGAAAGATGAACAACCCCAGGATTTTATTCCAGGTGATAAGACCTCCTGGATCCTGTCTGAGCTCATCTTTATCTTAAACTTTGAAAAGTCTGCTGCTTCTCAGTTAATCCTTCACATGAACAGCAGAAATATTTCTAGAAATCTCTCAGGTTTGTTTCCCACAGCACAGAAACAGCTCTGATCTCTGCTGACTTTTCTGGATCTCAGTTCTGGCTCTGATGTGGTCCATCATGATATCCTTCCTGGTTACTCTCCTCGTTATCAGTCAGATCCTTTTCTGTAGTTATGGGAGGATCCTCCTCATCCTCAGCCTCTCTCTCATGTGGAGTTCATCAGGGCTCAGTTCTTAGTCCCATTTTATTCTCCCTCTACTTCAATCAGCTCAGATGTAAATACTGTGTTATTTCCATTGGTATGTGGATGATACACAGCTGTATGTTGCACTGATGGCAGCAACAAAGATGTAATCTGAATCTGATGTTAAATAGATCAGATTCACAAACTTCGTTCACCTCACTGATTTCAGGTGTGAGCTCTTTCAGTCGCCTCAAATCTTTAATTTAGAAAAAATCTTGAAAATCTGTCCTCTAATATCAGGTCTTCCACTCAGAGACTTTGTATGACCTTTGACCCTGAGCTCTGTTTGGTTACAAATGTGACCAAATTTTTCAATGCTGTGACTAAAAAAAAAAAAATCCTTGGTCGCACTGTTCCAGTAAAAAAGAAAAAAAAAAGTCTCCGCATCTCTGAACATCTCCTTGTGGTCAACAACTGACACACATCATGCCCCTGTCGTATGTCCCAATCAGAGATAGCCAGGGGCGGGACCTCTATGATTGGCCGTGGTCCTGTAGTTGTCTCAAATCTCTGTTTTCTGCATTATTCATTCGCTTATCAAAAGTGTAGGGACTAATGCATTATTTAGTAACACGTTACAGTAACTACGTTATTATTGTGGTAACGAGCACGGTAACTAGTTATTATGCCAAAATCAGGAACGCGTTAGTCGTTACTGGGATTTAGATAGGCTCGTTATTCGTTACTTCATGTGGTGGCTATCACGGAACTTCCACAGATTCAATAACATTAGCAAGTGGTGGAGGCCAGCAGGTGGATGAGAGTGTCAGGTGAACTGAACTTCAGGTAAGAAGTTATGACCTGCAGTCTATCTGGGTCAGATATAAACCATGTGTGTAGTTTATTTTCGTTATGCTGCCTTTTTCGTGCTGGGTCCTAGCTAGCATGATGGAGTTTCTATACAGCTGGGTGGGTGCTATGATGTTACTGATGTTGAACTTTATTTTGTTCATAAGGTTAATGATTAGAGTTGCCAACCATCCTGTAAAAAAGAGAATCGTTCTGTATTCAGAGAAAATATTACGTGTTTCGTATTGAGGTGAAAAGGAACAGTTTGTCCCGGACTTCAGCTACAATGAAAAAAAAACAAACAAAAAAAAACACACAAAGCTGTATTTATTCTGCATCTTTATGTTGCAGCTGCCTCGTCTCCTCTCATTCTCTCCCCCTCCCTCTCCTGTTTCTACTTCAATCATGAAACTGATCAATGATCAGCTGATCGGCTTTTCTCTCTTGTTTGTTTATCTCCCACTTTGCGCCAGAAAGAGGAAACCAGCGGATGTCGCGTTAAACAACAGCAGCACGTTTAAGCTTGATCAGCTGTTGTTAGAATTTATTAAATATTACTTTCTAGTATCAGCTGATGTTTGCTGGAGCCACAGCTGTAAAAGCTGCTGGTCATGATATCGATTTGGTTATCTGGTGAGAGGGAAACATGAAGATGAAACCAGGAGATGTCCTTACTGAATCATCAGAGCTGAACAGGTGATGGAGAAACAGGTTTACCTTTTAGGTGACATGAATGAGTTGAAGTTATGAACTGTTTCTGAGAGACAAATAACACCAGGATCCTTTTCTATGTAGCTGACAGCTGGTAACTGTGCAGGGGCGGGTCTAGGAAAGTTTTTCCGGGGGGGCAGGTAGGGCATTAACAGGGAAAGGGGGGCACAAAGAAATACTTTTCTTTCTTATTCTTATTTAAAATGTCTCACTTATCTGAATCTTACAACAAACGATTGATAGATTGATACATATATAACATGAAAGCAGTGTACATCACATCTTGGACAAAAAAAGCCTAATTTCAGCTGTTCAATACTGAAGAAATGTATAATTTTTTAAAATTATGCAGTATTGCAGAATATTTTTAAGTTTGTCTGCTATAAAAAGTCAGGCCAGGAAAATTTCCTTCACGTTTTTCTGTGTTTTATCCTCAGTTACTTTGACACAAAGTAACTGCTGCTGTGATGTTCACACCTCTGATGAAGTCTCACAGTGTCAGTACTGATAAATGATCAGAATTGTAATATTTCTGACTGTCTTACTCAAAACTGAATCAAATGAAATCGGGACCTTGTGAATCGGAATCGAATGGGTTATAGAAATCAGTGAGGCCAAGATGATTATTAAGTTTAACATAGTCAACAATATTACCAAAGAGTCCCAAAGCACTTCAAGCACAAGCACTTTTTCAGTAACTTATCTTTCTTGTAGAAATGTGCTACAAATAAAAAAAAAAACCTTTGTGTTGACAAGATGTTAGTTAATCATTTACATATGAATAGTGTGTGTATGGACAGCAATCCCCCCCCCCCCCCAAAAAAAAAAGAAAAAAAAAGTGCACATATAAAATTGCGGTGTTAAGCAGTGTGGTTGAAAAATTTGGGTACGCCTAACTTTTTTTTCTTTTGTTGGGTCTGTGTTCCACATGCCCCGCTAGTTTAGAGACTTATTCCTCATGAAGAATGGAAAACAAGACAGAACATCTTCAGCCGGTCTTTTACTCGCTAACAAGGGATTTTTGGTGAGAACCAGCTCTTGGAGCTCACGCTCCTCACCTGTCTCTAGCCCAAATCCTTCAAAGAGCAGCTGTCCTCGTAGCCTTTTTATTGACAAACTGTTACAATACACATCACAGCACAAGCACCTCCCACCGTAAAACCCCCCTTGATTACAAAGACAAGGCACTATGTGTGTGTGTGTATGTATGTGCAAGAAAACCTCCCCCAGCACCAGAGTGGCTGGAGAGGTGGTCAGGAACAAAGGAACGTCTTGATCCTATAGTTTGAACCAAGACTTCACAAATTTAAGAAATACAATGACACATTGAACAATTTGACTTAACATCTTTCTTTTTTTCTTAGGCGCACCAGTGCAACAACAGCAAAAAGTTAGTCTAGAGCCCTGCTCACATCAGCTTTTCCTGCCAGTTCCTTTTTTATCTGTGTTATCTGTGTCAAAATGTTGAAGGTTTCTGTCGTTCTGTCTCCTGGTTTCTGTAAAAGTATCTTAACTTGATCTTTACCTCAAAGTGACTCATGGAGTCTCTGTCTGTGTGTCCTCAGTTTCCCAGCATGCCTTGGCTGTGGAGCTGTATGAGGGGGACTCGTTCATCCTGCTGTACTGTCAGTTCAACACTTTTCTACTAGACAACCCGTCAGTGGTGTGGAGTCGCTCCGACCTCAGTCCCTCCAACCGTCCACCAGCTTCAGGTTCAAGGAGACGAACTGAAACATCAAAACCAGCGTTTACAGCGGCCGAACATCCATGAAGACTGATGCTCTGGATACTGGAGACCTCAGCCTGAACCTGACCAACCTCCAACTGTCTGACAGCGCCACCTACACCTGCTCCGTCAGAGAACATGAACGTGAACTGAGTAGGAGTGATGTACAGCTGCAGGTCAAAGGTCAGTGTTGGGTTTAAGTCAACCCTGCTGGTAAACAGAACCTGGTACTGAAAGCAACCACACAGACACCAGTGTACATTTTACTTGCAAGGGGAGCATTGGAGAGCATTGCTGTCACTTACCTGTCCAAGCAACTCCAACTCCTCTGCGTCCGCCTCACTCTTTTATTGACAACAGAGGTTACACATAATTCAGTTAACCACGTGACAGTTTTAAGGATAGCATATCTGAACAAGCATATCTGAACAACATCAGTGTCTGTATTCTGTGTGTGTAAGTGTATGTGGGTGCATGTGGGTGTATTTCCAGCCATACTATATATAGACATTAGGGCTGCCACAAACGATTATTTTCATAGTCGACTAGTCACCGATTATTTTTGCGATTTGTCGACTAATCATCTCACACTTCTGATAACCAGTTGTCTGCTTGACGTTTATTCAGCTGTGTAAAAACTATAACTTTAATCTCAGCCAAACCGATTTACTCAGGAACAAATAAAATACTAAAAAAAAGCCAAACAATAACATTTTTAAGTTATCTATATATGTTTAACCTGAGTAGCGAAAGACGGCGGTGGGTTTGAAAACGATTTGCCGGGAGTCCGATGTTCTTACGGGCTCTAGTGAGCCTTGCCCCCGGCTAGCTATCGAGCTAGGTGGTAACAGACGTCTCCGAAAACGTCGGAGCGCTTTTGAAAATATGTGGTGTCTTGATAAACTGAGCAGATATTTGAGGTTTACACAGTTACATTCGCGCCTGAAAATATGTTAAACGTTTATTTTGTGACCCAGAAAGAATAATAAGAGTAATATTAAAACTAACTAGCTGCCGCCATTGTTGGAAACTGAGCTGGGCTGTGCTATGAATTCTGGGACACAGCTACTTCTTCTTCGGGGTTTAACGGCAGCTGGCATCCTTGTACATGCAGTGCTGCCATCTTCTGTTTCAGTCCATTATTACACTCTTAAATCCTACTACTTACAGTATTCCTGCGTCTTTTGTGATACAAAGCTTCAAACGACACGTCGACTATTAAATCAGTCGTCGACGATTTTGATAGTCGACTAAATCGTGGCAGCTCTAATAGACATACGACCTTTCAATGAACTTAAACTGTATGCAGAAAAGCAGAAGCAAGCGCTTGCTAAACTATAAGAACAGGAACTTGCAATAGGTCGTGTCTCAAATACACGTTTAAAGGTGTGAACTCTCGAACTTTTAAGAAAACGGAACAGTCTGGTTTCAAAAGCTATAATAGAATTATAACGTTGAGACTGCTTCCTCTCATCTCATGGTACACAAGTGCACACAGAATCTTATGAGACCTAATAAGGATATGATTTTATCAGCATACAAATGATTAAATATTTTCTAAGCATAAATAAATCTTAAATTATTAATTCTGACAGTCAGCAACAAACACCTGCTGTAGACAAATCTGACATCACTCAGCTAAAAAAATTATTATTTTACCACTGTCGGAATAACCATGTTAGCTTTATGAGTAAAGTAAGGCCTATTCATTAAATTCATTCGGTCAGAGGTCAAAGGTCATGTTGTTCTTTGTGTTTCTCCACAGAACGGTTTCCATCCTGGGCCAAAGCTCTCCTGGTTCTCCTGGTTCTTCTTGTGGTTTCTGGAGGTCTTTTATTTCATTTCCGGCACTATTTCATGTCAGGTGAGTCTCTCCTACTACACTACCCATAATGCCGATGGTCAGCAGGTGTCCTCTGGTGGCTCCTTGACTGCGGCTCACACAAACTTGTTCCAGAAGCTGAAAGAGTTGAGAGTTACAAAACAGCTGATACAGAGAGCTGAAGAGAAACTTCCAGGTTTGTTCCAGAAGTCAGAAAACCTCCTTCAGATCAGCCCAAACAGGGATTTATACATAAAGTCTTTAGATATACAGAGATGAACATTTAGCATCAACATACAGAGAACAGTCTATCCAGCAATAAACATAAAGCACAATAATGGACAGCATCCAACCTATTTAGCTACAGGATTGGTGCAGATCACTCTCATCCAATAAACATAAAAAAGTCAGAGATAATGTCATGGTTGGCTGTGTGGCAGGCAGGCAAGCAGGAGTGGTGGATCCAAAATGCAGGACTCAGACACCGAAGTACAACTTAAAGTGCAGCTTTATTGCTGGGAAAAACCTCTTACTAAACTAAACTCACCAAAAGACAAACAAAAACGCTGGAGGACTAAAACACTGGAGCAGAAATACTAAACTGGAGCTGGAGACAAAACACTGGAAATATGGAGGGAAAACACACAGCTTGTTGAGGGTACGACGCAACACTGACTCAGAGAAACACAGAGTTTAAATACACTGGGAAGTAATGAGGGGAATGAGACACAGAAGGAGAGCACAGCTGGGGGAAATCAGAACTGACGAGACAAGGAACCGTAAACTGAACACATTCACATAAGACACAGACCTTCAAAGTAAAACAGGAAGTATGACACAGAGACGCGAACTTGACACGGTGGAGACAGCAACTAAGAAACACAGAGACAAACCATAAGGCAGAGGACTCGACGAACCAAAAGACACAGAGGGAAACTCAAACATGCAGACACAGACTTACACAGAACAGAGGGGACAAAGAGAGACATGAAGGGCAAGGGATCAAAACTAGAAACCATAGAATAAATCACACAAGTTCAATAATACAAAAATCACAAAGAACTAAAAACGCTGGGTCAGGAGACCCAGGACCCTGACAGATAAGGTTTTTCCTCATTGGAGAAGAAATAAGATTTATGCCCAAAATTTCAGCTTGGACTCAACCCTTTCAATGTGAGCTTTAAATGTCAAATTCTGATCTTTTAACGATACCAAGATAAGATGTGACCATTGCAGTTTCAGCCCCTTGTGTGGTTTTGATTTTAGGAAATGTAGATAACAACTCTTTGCTGTTTGAGAGTAACATAAACTTGGATTTGTCTGCATTTAACACCAGCTTAAGTTAAATGGGACTGAACAACATCAAAGACTTCAGAGATTTGTTCTACTGAAGGAGATGAACAATCTGTCATCTGCATAAAGATGAAGTTATTTATTTACAGAGAAAGAACAGGGTTCCTAATGTAAAGCAACGTGGACACACTGAGTTGTAGCTGATGAGTTAAAAAAACAAACTTACAGCATTTACAGAGAGACCAACATTGTTTAGTCTGTTTATTAAATTGGCAACTGTGTGAAAAACCTTCAATAAGCCAAAACAAAGAGCAGCTCATCAATGATGTCGTTCAGCACTTTAACTGCGGACGTTATTGTATTGTTTTCTGAATCCTGACTGATGCTGGGAAAGACTTTGATTTTTGTCTAGAACATTTTTTAGTTGGATTTCTTTAAACTTTTACTAAACACACAATTTCAGCGACCTCAAGTTAACAGTTCTGCTATAACATCTTATTAAGAAGATAAGGATCAAGTTGATTTAGTCCTGCAGATTTATTTGGATTCAACAGATTTAAAGTCCTGTGGAAAAGCTGAAGGCCTGAAACACAGACTGAGTATGAGTGGTTACAGAGAGCCTCCTGTTCATTAAGCAGTTTGAAATCTGATGTAAAGATTCAAATAAAGACCTTGAAGAAACGAGATGTTTATTAAGGAGGTTTAAAATGTCACATTGTATTAAAGTACATGAGTCTTTTAAAACAAAATCTGGCATTTTGGTATGTATGTCCCCATAATAAGATTTTATTATTTTCCAGAGCTTTTTAGGATCATTAAGATGTTTAGTGTTTTTTCAGTGCAAGAATTCTGATTTGGCCTTTTTAATTGAGAAGGTTAAACGATTTCTGAGCTGTTTAAAACTCAGTCTGCCTCAGATTTAGCTTCTGTGGCCTGATCCCAGACAGCATCTCTTTGTCTGAGGAGGATGGACATGGAGGATGACATTTCCATGCCAGCTCTACATCAGTAATGAGGTGGATTCTATTCCAGCTGTAGTCCCAGAAATCATGAAAGAAAGTTTGTTCACAGAAATTCTTAAAATCTTGGTTAAAAACTATTTGAGGATTTTGGAGGCTTTAATTGTCTTACTGCAAGGATCACACAGTGGTCACTGATATCATTTGAAAACTCACCAATATGGACATGTTAGTTTAAAAATAAATCTATATAATTTATTTTTATATACAGGTCCAGGATCAATGTGAAGAATTTAGAAGCAGGAAATTAGACGTCATCCACAAACCTGTAACTGATTGATTTAAATGGTATCATTGATAAATCTATGAATCATTTTTTGTGTGTGAAGAAAACTCCTCATGTACATGAACAAACTGGAATCTATCAGATATGATTCAAACCACTGCAGTGAATTTCCTTTATTAACTCTGGTGTGTTCTAGTGTTTGTAGTAAATGTTGTGTCTACACTGAGGTCTAACAGGACAAGCACAGAAATAAGTCCACTGTAACAGGTCATAAGGAGAACATTAGTAACCTTCACTACAGCTCATGTTGTGCTTTGTTGTCCTCTCAGTCCCCTGGGTGGGGGTGGATTCAGGGGTGGAGTCTGTCCAGCTGATCTGCAAAGCCACAGTTTGCCTGCCTAAAGATGCTAAAGTGGAGTGGAAGGATGGAAACAACAGGAAGGTCCACGTGTATGAGAACGGCTCTGACCAGCCTGAAGAACAACATGAGGATTACAGAGACCGAACGAAGATGAAGAGGAAGGTCCTGGAACCTGGAGACCTCAGTCTGACCCTGAAATACCCCACAGATGGAGACAACTCCACCTACACCTGCACCGTCTACAGCAGGGAGGAAAACACCCTGATGGAGAAACAAGTGGAGCTGAAAGTCAGAGGTCAGTGCTGTAGATACAGGTCAAAGGTCAGAGGTCAGTGATGGTGGTTCAGTCTCAGTGGGCTCCATCCAATAATGTTACAGTGTTAGCATGTCTGATGTTTGTGGCTGTTTTGGTTTTTATTTGATTTCCAGCCAAATGTAAAAGCTTCAGCAGATGAACTGTAGGAGCAAAGTTCATGTGTGAGACTTCATCTGAAAGGTAACATCTTCTAGTTTCTGAACATGTGTTTGTTTAGCATGTGGCTAAAACACAGGCTAAGCTAAGTCAGTTCAAATCTCAGTAAAAACCTTCTTTGGTCCTCATCTATAATCAGTCATATCTGAGTCACAATAACTAGAAGATGATTTCTAGCAGAACTGTGAAAATCTCCACATCCTTTCTCCATGTTATCATCCAAAGCTGTGTGAAGTTTCAGAGCTCTGCAGCTAACAGAGACTTTCAGTTTGCTGCTCTCTTCCTCTGACAGCTCCATTCTTAGGGAGCGTTAGTTCTCTGTTTCACTTTATTCCACTTATTCAGTCTGATGTTCTCTGATCTGTTTCTCTTGTTTAGTGTCTTAAATGCTGCCAGTGCCTCTCTTTGCTTTAACCAACCTTTCTCTTTATTTCTGAGCTTTTTAAGGACTTTAACTGATGCATCAACCTTTGAAAATGGAAAGAAATCAGTCAGATTCATGGCTGCATCAAAGTGTCACATGTAGTTCTCCCACATCAGCTGGATTATATCTATAGCAGCAAACAGCAGCTGATCCACAAATCTTTGTCTGTGTTAATAAAGTTGGATCAGTTCAAATAGTTTGTTGCTCTGCACTTGAAAGCAGCAGTTTTTCTAATGCACCACCTTCATGTTTCCTTGCGGACCTCATCCACACCAGGGGCTCTGCCACCAAGGAGTTGTTTAACTACCTCAGTGACCTCGCTCCCGGAAATTGGCGAGTCATCCCCCGTCTTCCCCAGACTCTGCTTCCTCCTTGGAAGACATGTCAGGAGGTCCTCGAAGTATTCCTTCCACCGCCCAACAATTTTCTCAGTCGAAGTCAGCAGCGCACCGCCAGCACTATACACAGTACAGGTAGCACCGCTTTCCACTCCTGAGACACCTGCCAGTTTGCCAGAATCTCTTCGAGGCAGTCCGAAAGTCTTTTTCCATGGTCTCTCCGAACTCCTCCCACACCCGAGTTTTTGCTTCAGCCACTGCCAGAGCCACATTCCGCTTGGCATGCTGGTACCTGTCAGCTGCCTCCGAAGTCCCACAGGCTAACCAAGCCCAATAGGACTCCTTCTTCAGCCTTGTGGCTCCCTTCACCTCTGGTGTCCACCAATTGGTTCGGGGAATACCACCACGACAGGCACCAACCACCTTGCGGCCGCAGCTCAATGCAGCAGGTTTGGCTTTGGTGATGCTGAACATGGTCCATTCGGACTCAATGTCCCCAGTCTCCTTTGGAATGCTGTTGAAGCTCTGCCGGAGGTGTGCGTTGAAGATCTCTATACACGTTTAGGTCTACCGGATCTGTTCAGACCCGGTTTCTCTGCTTCATCTTTCACAGGATCAGTACTGGAATACATCAAGTTCTGTACTGCAAATGTTACTGTGGACAAAAGCATTCGGGTTTTCCCAAACCAAAAACCCTGGATGACCAGCGAGGTCCGCTCACTCCTCAAAGCCCGCGATGCCGCCTTCAGGTCAGATGACAGAGCTCTGTACAGGCCTGCTCGAGCTGACCTGAAAAGGGGGATTAAAAAAGCCAAGTCAGACCACAAAAGAAACATCGAGTCCCACCTGTCCAGCAACAACACACGAGAGGTGTGGCAGGGAATGCAAGACATCATCAACCACAGAGGCAGCACTGCGAAAACAGAAAACCTGAGTGTGCAGCTGGCAGAGGAAATAAAGAGCTTAATCGCCTGTGTCAGGAGATTTATTCTAAAACACTTCTTCAGTTGAGAATCAGAGAGGAGAAACACAGTTTTACTTGTATACAAGGGCAGCACAGAGCAGGGCTCTGTGACACGCGCTCTGAGACTGCCCTGGTCTCTATTTATACTCTTCAGTGAGCGTTTGTTCCAAACATTGGAATGTGGAGGTGTACATGTATGTGTGTGTGTGTGTGTGTGTGTGTGTGTGTGTGTGTGTGTGTCAGAGTGTGACCCCATAAACGACTTCCCTTAACCTGCTGGTCTGGAAAATCCAACAGTTCATCTATATGTAAAAAAGGCACTTAGACTAAAACTGACATAGCTACGTTAATCCTACCGTAAAACAATAAGACAAGGTATGTCCTTTCCCATGCTCCCAGGATGTGGGTGTGAATGCCAGAACACCCTGGAATGCACACAAAATTGTTACAGACCTCCTAGGATGAGACATTCTTTCAATATGCCAACAACTATATACTTCTAAACACAAATGATTACATGCAGTATTCTACCATATGCAAACTTATATCATTAAAAGATTATGCTGACTACTAAGTACAGTACAATTTTCCATTGACAGCCCGCTTTGAAACATCACAACAGCAGCACTCATCTGCCTCAGCCCTGCTCCCATCCTCATCCTCACCCTCACCTGGTTCCTGCATTGCTTCACTCACTGTAACGGAGCGCGATGTCAGACGTGTGCTCCTAGCAGTGAACCCCAGGAAGGCGGCCAGTCCAGACGGAGTACCTGGCAAGGTACTAAGAGCATGCGCACACCAGCGCCTGAATGATTACCGCCCTGTGGCCCTCACACCGGTAATCATGAAATGCTTTGAGAGACTACTCCTTCAGCACATCAAGGATTACCTCCCCCCAGAATTCGACCCCCACCAGTTTGCATACCGCGCAAACAGATCCACAGAAGACGCCATCGCCACAGCCATCCATGCTGTGCTGAGTGACCTAGAGCAGCGGCAGAGCTACGTCCGAATGCTCTTCGTGGACTACAGCTCAGCTGAGAGGGTCCACACCTTCCGGTTCCTTGGTGTCCTCATCTCTGCTGACATCTCCTGGACAGACAACATCTCAGCAGTCGTCAAGAAGGCTAAAAGACTGGCAGCTGTAATTGCAGCAAAAGGTGGTGTGGCGTGAATAAGGCACGGCGGGACCAAAGATCATCATTTAGAGCCATTTTAATGATTTAACATCACACCACAACAACCCACAACCCCTGAGTCCCCGTGTTTTTAACTAGGCGGGCGTGATTAAGGATGCCGTGCAGGTGCGTCCGCCCTCCCTGCACGGCACCGCAGACCACGCCCCACCACAGGTGGTTCTACAAAGTATTGACTCAGGGGGCTGAATAATTACACACACCCCACTTTTCAGTAATTTATTTGTAAAAAATGTTTGGAATCATGTATGATTTTCGTTCCACTTCTCACGTGTACACCACTTTGTATTGGTCTTTCACCTGGAATTCCAATAAAATTGATTCATGTTTGTGGCTGTAATGTGACAAAATGTGGAAAAGTTCAAGGGGGCCGAATACTTTTGCAAGCCACTGTATATGTATATCTTTTCCCTCTGTTAATACTATCCATATGTATATCGCGCTGCAGAACTGTGCCCCCCCCCCAGCATGTTTGCACTGAGTAGGAGATGCTCTGTATCTCATTGTACAACTGTATAGTGACAATAAAGGCATTCTATTCTCTATCAAGTCAAATCTGGTCCTCAGAGACTGAATAAAGTCCTGTCCCACTAACAGCAGCTCCAACAGTCTGTTCACTGCTTTCTTCCTGTCAGTCTTCATCTTTCTGCTGCGTCTCCTCTTCACACTGACCACTTTCTATCTAACAGTGAGCTCCCAGTGAAGCAGCAGCATTCAGCCTGTTAGAGTCAACACAAATGTCTCCATCCAAGCTCATGTTGTGCTTTGTTGTCCTCTCAGTCCCCCAGGTGGAGGTGAATTCAGGGGTGGAGTCTGTCCAGCTGCCCTTCAACACCACACTTCACCTGCCTGAAGACGCTAAAGTGGAGTGGAAGGACAAAAACAACAGGAAGGTCCACGTGTATGAGAACGGCTCTGACCAGCCTGAAGAACAGCACCAGGCTTACAGAGACCGAACGAAGATGAATGAAGACCTGCTGAAAACTGGAGACCTCAGTCTGACCTTGAAACACCCCACAGATGGAGACAACTCCACCTACACCTGCACTGTCTACAGCAGGGAGGGAAACATCCTGCTGAAGAAGCAAGTGGAGCTGAAAGTCAGAGGTCAGTGCTGTAGATACAGGTCAAAGGTCAGAGGTCATGTAGGAGTTTATTTTCTAGAAGCGTTTAGTTTGAATCCATTTTCAGTTCATTTAAATAAAATAAATCCTTTCATGTTTTGTTCTAAAAGCCAAAAATGTCAGGCAGAGCAACTTTACTTCAAAATAAAAGCCTCTGGCATGATTTGAGTTTGGATCAAATCAATAGTTTTGTTAGTTTAGTCCAAATCAATGTAAATGTATAAACATCAATAGTTTTAAAGCTGCTGAGATCATTCAAACACTTTGATCCAGTCATTTGGATGTTGTCACATGTCAGGGTGGAGCAGCCATAAATATGAGGCCTTTATTGTGAAAATGATGAGTGTGATGATCCAGAGGAGCCCATGGGGTGTTTGTGGCTGGATGCAAAGGTTTGTAGCTCTCCTTGTAAAGAGAAACAGCTTGAAGCTACAGAGGAGCGTCTGCAGAAGAAGACAGGGGAAAGAGGAAGAAGCTGAGGCCGCTGGAGAAAAGACAGGAAAAGAAAATCAGCTTTATTTGTTGGAGGCCGTTTGTTCATCACACTGAAATATTCCCACTTTAGAGACATGAAACAAAGTGAAGTGTGGATTGATGTTTGTCTCCATGATTTGGGCCCTGGAATCATTTCTTCATCTCCCACTTTAAGACATATTAATGTCAGCCTCACATGTCCCACAGTGGACAGATTTCTATTTCTAGATGATATTTGGAAGATTTTCATGTGTTTCTCTGCTGTCACAGCATGGTGGATAGTCCTGATCTCAAATGTGCTGCAGAGCTTGGGACCATATCATACATGATAAAAACATTCAGATAAATAATGATTATAAATCACATTCATTATTAGAGCATATATAAAGATTTGGACCTACTCATATTTTATGGATATATTACTAAAAACAATTAGTTAAAACCACAAGACCAGCTTTGTGTTAAAACATAAAAATGTTTTTGAAATTTATCACAGTAACTGAGAGAGCATCATGACAGGAAAAATGAAATATTATTGTTTAGTTTATAGTGAAGATGATTTAGCACAAATAAAATCAGAAACTATTTACAGTGTGATTTGTGCTTAGTAAATATCTCTTCTACAGTATTAAAATTGTGTGCGTCTGAACAGACTCAAATCCCGTTTCCCTGCACTGAAGGTCACAGTTCATGCACAGGTCTCTCTACTTTGAGTGACTCACGGCTCTTTGGAAGGGGTTTCTGTTGAAGCAGCCACACAATGAAGGCCTTAATCACACTGATACTGAGCAAGACAAGAACTGAATAGCTGTTGAGATAAAGGATTTTATCTCATCCTCAGTAACCTCATACCACAAATCATTCGCGTACTAGAACCACACCAGTTTGCGTTTACCACAAGACAAAAAAAAAAAGCTTCAAAATACCCAGGGCATTGGTAACTTTTTGGACCAGTCTTTCCAACACAGGGCTCACAAGACGAGATGTAGCAGCGTCTGTCCATGGTGGTTCAATGTCGCTCATATTTTCTCTTCTTCAGACTCTTTACTCTCTGCTCATTCCTTCATCTCCACCTCATCTTCATTTTCTTCCTCTTCCACTGCTGCTTTTTTCCTTCTCGTCTCCTCCTCACTTGTAACCTGTCCGTGAGACAGAGACAGGAAAACAGGGAGACAGACTGAGGAGTGGACATGCAGCAAAGGGCTGAAACTAAAGCCAGGCTGCTGCTGTTGGGGCTTTGCTCTGCTACATGGACACATTCTACAGGCTGAGCTATGGAGCCTCTAATCCTAACAGCCTTTGTGCTTGGAGATTAAGCTGCATTAAAGGTGGAGGGAGGGCCAAGGTGTGGCCCCCATGCCCGTTTGTTCTGCTTTGAGATGCTGCAGCTCCACTCTGACTTCCTGTGGCTCTGAGTTTCCATTGTTGCACATTTGAAAGTTTCACCGAAACAGTGTAGAGCAGAGAGCTGAACTAAGAAGGAGATTAATGTGTTAGTGAGGTGAGTTATCATGGTAAGGGCTCAGTTTTCTGTTACTGAGCAGCTGGGTCAACATGTGTGATGTAGAGGAGTCAGAGTGCAGTGTGAAGAAGCTTTGAGTAACTCCTTTAGCACATTAAGCAAAGGACGCCTTGATAATGGAAAGGAGACGTCAGCTCCTACCATATCGCTGAGATATCACTTGGTTGGCTGAATTTACAAAGTTGAAGCAGCAGTTTTTCTAATGCACCACCTTCTTGTTTCCTTCATATTTGAATCCCCTTGTAGATACTCACAGGTAACCAAGCCTTTGAATCCAGCTGTGATTGTTGATTTTTTTCTGTTGAATGTACTTCTATTGAATGTACTTTTTCAAATCCAGCTGTAGGCCTGTGTTTCTGAGCTCATTAACAGCTGTTGCCTCACAGCAAGAAGGTCATGACTTCAATCCATTATCAGGCCGAGCTCTTTCTGTGGAATTTGCATGTGTTTACAGGGGTTCTGTCCTGGGTTCTCTCCTGGTACTTCGGCTTCCTCCCACTGAACTCCAAAGACATGGAGTTAGTGGGGTTAGGTTAGGTTAATTGGAAACTGCAAATTGCCCATAGCCGCCTGGCACTGCTCCGTTCACTGGACCAGATCTCGGGCACCTTTCCGGGTGAGGTCAGTTAAGTGGCTGGTCAGGTCCGCAAACTCCGGCATAAATCGGTGGTAATAGCAGGCCAGCCCCAGAAACTGTCTCACCTTCTTTTTTATCTTGGGGCGCCGACCGTGGCCATCCGCTGCACATGCTCCGTCCAGGTGTCGCTATAGATGATCACGTCATCCAAGTAGGCAGCAGCATATGAGGCGTGCGGCCGCAGCGCCCAGTCCATGAGGCGCTGGAACGTGGCCGGGGCTCCGAACAAGCCGAACGAAAGTGTAACGAATTGGTACAACCCCTATGGAGTGAAGAAGGTTGCTTTTTCCTTAGACTCTGCAGACAAGGGAATCTGCCAGTAGCCCTTGGAGGTGTGCCCAACCGGTCCAGGAGCTTGTTAACCCGGAGCATTGTGTACGCGTCAAACTGTGACACCTCATTCACCTTGCGCTAGTCAACACAAAATTGTATGGACCTATCCTCCTTCACACATAGTTCTGGGGCTACACGCTGTGTAGGGAGTCTCTTCTATTACTCCCAACTTCAGCATTTCAGTCTACTCCCGCTGAACTATTTGCCTTTTATGTCCAGTAAGCCTGCAGGGTCGTGAACGCACTGTCATCCCAGGCTGCATTTCAAATTGGTGCTTTCTACTTGGCAAATAGTTTGGACCTGGAAGAAGGAAGCAATACAACCGCTTTGTCTCCTGGTGAAAATTGCCTGAGTCTAGCCCCACTGTTGTACAGGCACTGCTGACGCTGCTGGGCCTGAAGCAAATTGTCCCGTGAGACCCTTCCCAATGTGTGAAACTTTGCTCTCAGGTCCAGCATGTATTGAACTTCACTTTTTGCGGAGCTTAGAGCTTCCTTCCAGTTTTCTTTAATCATGTCCAGCACCCCCCACGGCTTCCTGCCATACAACAAAGGTAGACAATCCCGTGGAGGCCTGGGGCACCTCCCACACTGCAAACAACAGAGGGTCTAGCCAGTGGTTCCAATTGCGTTCACCCTCATGAATGAACTTATGGATCATGGACTTTGTTGGGTCTGTTTCCACAAGCCCCGCTGGTTTAGAAACCTATTCTCGTTAAAGACAAAAACAAGACGAAAATCTTTTACTTGCTAGCAAGGGAGGCCCCGGCCAGTGTCTCAGAAAGCACTCTGAATCCTACCACAGAC
>NW_027052318.1:25000-30188 GCF_036321145.2 Pelmatolapia mariae | reverse complement strand
AGTACCAGGGGCACGGAGAAAGTTGTCGTACCATATGCACGAGGAAGTACATAGCAAAGTGCTGCTGAGCAGAGTACCAGGGGCACGGAGAAAAGCTGTCGTACCATATGCACGAGGAGTGTGTGTGTGTGGCAAAGTGTTTCTGAGCAGAGTACCAGGGGCATGTAGAAACATTGTCGTACCATATGCACGAGGAGTGTGTGTGTGGCAAAGTGTTTCTGAGCAGTGTACCAGGGGCATGTAGAAACATTGTCGTACCATATGCACGAGGAGTGTGTGTGTGGCAAAGTGTTTCTGAGCAGTGTACCAGGGGCACGGAGAAAAGTTGTCGTACCATATGCACGAGGAGTGTGTGTGTGGCAAAGTGCTGCTGAGCAGAGTACCAGGGGCACGGAGAAAAGTTGTCGTACCATATGCACGAGGAAGTACATAGCAAAGTGCTGCTGAGCAGAGTACCAGGGGCACGGAGAAAAGCTGTCGTACCATATGCACGAGGAAGTACATAGCAAAGTGCTGCTGAGCAGAGTACCAGGGGCACGGAGAAAAGCTGTCGTACCATATGCACGAGGAAGTACATAGCAAAGTGCTGCTGAGCAGAGTACCAGGGGCACGGAGAAAAGCTGTCGTACCATATGCACGAGGCCTGTCCAGCAGCACATCTTTTTCGACCGTAAAGGAGAGAGGAGGCCGACTCACCACCTCGGCCAAATGGAGACAGCACATCAGCAGGGCCAGTGCGCCAGCAGCACATCTTTTTCGACCGTAAAGGAGAGAGGAGGCCGACTCACCACCTCGGCCAAATGGAGACAGCACATCAGCAGGGCCAGTGCGCCAGCAGCACATCTTTTTCGACCGTAAAGGAGAGAGGAGGCCGACTCACCCCCTCGGCCAAATGGAGACACAACAGCAGCAGGGCCAGTGGAGCAGCATGCATCTTGTTCAGCGGTAAGGGAGACAGGGAGATGTGATGGTGGTCCCCGGGGCCCCCTGGAGGTGGGGGAGATCAGCAACTAGCTAGCGAGGAGAGCGCGTACAGCCGACGTGGCATAAGTGTTTCTGCGCAGTGTACCAGGGGCTTGTGGAAAAGCTGTCGTACCATATGCACGGGAAGTACATAGCAAAGTGCTGCTGAGCAGAGTACCAGGGGCATGTAGAAACATTGTCGTACCATATGCACGAGGAGTGTGTGTGTGTGGCAAAGTGTTTCTGAGCAGAGTACCAGGGGCACGGAGAAAAGTTGTCGTACCATATGCACGAGGAAGTACATAGCAAAGTGCTGCTGAGCAGAGTACCAGGGGCACGGAGAAAAGTTGTCGTACCATATGCACGAGGAGTGTGTGTGTGTGGCAAAGTGTTTCTGAGCAGAGTACCAGGGGCACGGAGAAAAGTTGTCGTACCATATGCACGAGGAAGTACATAGCAAAGTGCTGCTGAGCAGAGTACCAGGGGCACGGAGAAAAGTTGTCGTACCATATGCACGAGGAGTGTGTGTGTGTGGCAAAGTGTTTCTGAGCAGAGTACCAGGGGCACGGAGAAAAGTTGTCGTACCATATGCACGAGGAAGTACATAGCAAAGTGCTGCTGAGCAGAGTACCAGGGGCTTGTAGAAACATTGTCGTACCATATGCACGAGGAGTGTGTGTGTGTGGCAAAGTGTTTCTGAGCAGAGTACCAGGGGCACGGAGAAAAGTTGTCGTACCATATGCACGAGGAAGTACATAGCAAAGTGCTGCTGAGCAGAGTACCAGGGGCACGGAGAAAAGCTGTCGTACCATATGCACGAGGAGTGTGTGTGTGTGGCAAAGTGTTTCTGAGCAGAGTACCAGGGGCATGTAGAAACATTGTCGTACCA
This sequence comes from Pelmatolapia mariae, assembly GCF_036321145.2. Classification (NCBI taxonomy): domain Eukaryota; kingdom Metazoa; phylum Chordata; class Actinopteri; order Cichliformes; family Cichlidae; genus Pelmatolapia; species Pelmatolapia mariae. The sequence goes on along the minus strand of NW_027052318.1, from coordinate 28,336 downwards.
TATGCACGAGGAGTGTGTGTGTGGCAAAGTGTTTCTGAGCAGTGTACCAGGGGCATGTAGAAACATTGTCGTACCATATGCACGAGGAGTGTGTGTGTGGCAAAGTGTTTCTGAGCAGTGTACCAGGGGCACGGAGAAAAGTTGTCGTACCATATGCACGAGGAGTGTGTGTGTGGCAAAGTGCTGCTGAGCAGAGTACCAGGGGCACGGAGAAAAGTTGTCGTACCATATGCACGAGGAAGTACATAGCAAAGTGCTGCTGAGCAGAGTACCAGGGGCACGGAGAAAAGCTGTCGTACCATATGCACGAGGAAGTACATAGCAAAGTGCTGCTGAGCAGAGTACCAGGGGCACGGAGAAAAGCTGTCGTACCATATGCACGAGGAAGTACATAGCAAAGTGCTGCTGAGCAGAGTACCAGGGGCACGGAGAAAAGCTGTCGTACCATATGCACGAGGCCTGTCCAGCAGCACATCTTTTTCGACCGTAAAGGAGAGAGGAGGCCGACTCACCACCTCGGCCAAATGGAGACAGCACATCAGCAGGGCCAGTGCGCCAGCAGCACATCTTTTTCGACCGTAAAGGAGAGAGGAGGCCGACTCACCACCTCGGCCAAATGGAGACAGCACATCAGCAGGGCCAGTGCGCCAGCAGCACATCTTTTTCGACCGTAAAGGAGAGAGGAGGCCGACTCACCCCCTCGGCCAAATGGAGACACAACAGCAGCAGGGCCAGTGGAGCAGCATGCATCTTGTTCAGCGGTAAGGGAGACAGGGAGATGTGATGGTGGTCCCCGGGGCCCCCTGGAGGTGGGGGAGATCAGCAACTAGCTAGCGAGGAGAGCGCGTACAGCCGACGTGGCATAAGTGTTTCTGCGCAGTGTACCAGGGGCTTGTGGAAAAGCTGTCGTACCATATGCACGGGAAGTACATAGCAAAGTGCTGCTGAGCAGAGTACCAGGGGCATGTAGAAACATTGTCGTACCATATGCACGAGGAGTGTGTGTGTGTGGCAAAGTGTTTCTGAGCAGAGTACCAGGGGCACGGAGAAAAGTTGTCGTACCATATGCACGAGGAAGTACATAGCAAAGTGCTGCTGAGCAGAGTACCAGGGGCACGGAGAAAAGTTGTCGTACCATATGCACGAGGAGTGTGTGTGTGTGGCAAAGTGTTTCTGAGCAGAGTACCAGGGGCACGGAGAAAAGTTGTCGTACCATATGCACGAGGAAGTACATAGCAAAGTGCTGCTGAGCAGAGTACCAGGGGCACGGAGAAAAGTTGTCGTACCATATGCACGAGGAGTGTGTGTGTGTGGCAAAGTGTTTCTGAGCAGAGTACCAGGGGCACGGAGAAAAGTTGTCGTACCATATGCACGAGGAAGTACATAGCAAAGTGCTGCTGAGCAGAGTACCAGGGGCTTGTAGAAACATTGTCGTACCATATGCACGAGGAGTGTGTGTGTGTGGCAAAGTGTTTCTGAGCAGAGTACCAGGGGCACGGAGAAAAGTTGTCGTACCATATGCACGAGGAAGTACATAGCAAAGTGCTGCTGAGCAGAGTACCAGGGGCACGGAGAAAAGCTGTCGTACCATATGCACGAGGAGTGTGTGTGTGTGGCAAAGTGTTTCTGAGCAGAGTACCAGGGGCATGTAGAAACATTGTCGTACCATATGCACGAGGAGTGTGTGTGTGGCAAAGTGTTTCTGAGCAGTGTACCAGGGGCATGTAGAAACATTGTCGTACCATATGCACGAGGAGTGTGTGTGTGGCAAAGTGTTTCTGAGCAGTGTACCAGGGGCACGGAGAAAAGTTGTCGTACCATATGCACGAGGAGTGTGTGTGTGGCAAAGTGCTGCTGAGCAGAGTACCAGGGGCACGGAGAAAAGTTGTCGTACCATATGCACGAGGAAGTACATAGCAAAGTGCTGCTGAGCAGAGTACCAGGGGCACGGAGAAAAGCTGTCGTACCATATGCACGAGGAAGTACATAGCAAAGTGCTGCTGAGCAGAGTACCAGGGGCACGGAGAAAAGCTGTCGTACCATATGCACGAGGAAGTACATAGCAAAGTGCTGCTGAGCAGAGTACCAGGGGCACGGAGAAAAGCTGTCGTACCATATGCACGAGGCCTGTCCAGCAGCACATCTTTTTCGACCGTAAAGGAGAGAGGAGGCCGACTCACCACCTCGGCCAAATGGAGACAGCACATCAGCAGGGCCAGTGCGCCAGCAGCACATCTTTTTCGACCGTAAAGGAGAGAGGAGGCCGACTCACCACCTCGGCCAAATGGAGACAGCACATCAGCAGGGCCAGTGCGCCAGCAGCACATCTTTTTCGACCGTAAAGGAGAGAGGAGGCCGACTCACCCCCTCGGCCAAATGGAGACACAACAGCAGCAGGGCCAGTGGAGCAGCATGCATCTTGTTCAGCGGTAAGGGAGACAGGGAGATGTGATGGTGGTCCCCGGGGCCCCCTGGAGGTGGGGGAGATCAGCAACTAGCTAGCGAGGAGAGCGCGTACAGCCGACGTGGCATAAGTGTTTCTGCGCAGTGTACCAGGGGCTTGTGGAAAAGCTGTCGTACCATATGCACGGGAAGTACATAGCAAAGTGCTGCTGAGCAGAGTACCAGGGGCATGTAGAAACATTGTCGTACCATATGCACGAGGAGTGTGTGTGTGTGGCAAAGTGTTTCTGAGCAGAGTACCAGGGGCACGGAGAAAAGTTGTCGTACCATATGCACGAGGAAGTACATAGCAAAGTGCTGCTGAGCAGAGTACCAGGGGCACGGAGAAAAGTTGTCGTACCATATGCACGAGGAGTGTGTGTGTGTGGCAAAGTGTTTCTGAGCAGAGTACCAGGGGCACGGAGAAAAGTTGTCGTACCATATGCACGAGGAAGTACATAGCAAAGTGCTGCTGAGCAGAGTACCAGGGGCACGGAGAAAAGTTGTCGTACCATATGCACGAGGAGTGTGTGTGTGTGGCAAAGTGTTTCTGAGCAGAGTACCAGGGGCACGGAGAAAAGTTGTCGTACCATATGCACGAGGAAGTACATAGCAAAGTGCTGCTGAGCAGAGTACCAGGGGCTTGTAGAAACATTGTCGTACCATATGCACGAGGAGTGTGTGTGTGTGGCAAAGTGTTTCTGAGCAGAGTACCAGGGGCACGGAGAAAAGTTGTCGTACCATATGCACGAGGAAGTACATAGCAAAGTGCTGCTGAGCAGAGTACCAGGGGCACGGAGAAAAGCTGTCGTACCATATGCACGAGGAGTGTGTGTGTGTGGCAAAGTGTTTCTGAGCAGAGTACCAGGGGCATGTAGAAACATTGTCGTACCA
>NW_027052318.1:12500-15000 GCF_036321145.2 Pelmatolapia mariae | reverse complement strand
CGACTCACCCCCTCGGCCAAATGGAGAGAGGGATTCAGCAGGGCCAGTGCGCCAGCAGCACATCTTTTTCGACCGTAAAGGAGAGAGGAGGCCGACTCACCACCTCGGCCAAATGGAGACAGCACATCAGCAGGGCCAGTGCGCCAGCAGCACATCTTTTTCGACCGTAAAGGAGAGAGGAGGCCGACTCACCCCCTCGGCCAAATGGAGAGAGGGATTCAGCAGGGCCAGTGCGCCAGCAGCACATCTTTTTCGACCGTAAAGGAGAGAGGAGGCCGACTCACCCCCTCGGCCAAATGGAGAGAGGAACTCAGCAGGGCCAGTGCGCCAGCAGCACATCTTTTTCGACCGTAAAGGAGAGGGGAGGCCGACTCACCCCCTCGGCCAAATGGAGAGAGGAACTCAGCAGGGCCAGTGCGCCAGCAGCACATCTTTTTCGACCGTAAAGGAGAGAGGAGGCCGACTCACCCCCTCGGCCAAATGGAGAGAGGGATTCAGCAGGGCCAGTGCGCCAGCAGCACATCTTTTTCGACCGTAAAGGAGAGAGGAGGCCGACTCACCACCTCGGCCAAATGGAGACAGCACATCAGCAGGGCCAGTGCGCCAGCAGCACATCTTTTTCGACCGTAAAGGAGAGAGGAGGCCGACTCACCACCTCGGCCAAATGGAGACAGCACATCAGCAGGGCCAGTGCGCCAGCAGCACATCTTTTTCGACCGTAAAGGAGAGAGGAGGCCGACTCACCCCCTCGGCCAAATGGAGACACAACAGCAGCAGGGCCAGTGGAGCAGCATGCATCTTGTTCAGCGGTAAGGGAGACAGGGAGATGTGATGGTGGTCCCCGGGGCCCCCTGGAGGTGGGGGAGATCAGCAACTAGCTAGCGAGGAGAGCGCGTACAGCCGACGTGGCATAAGTGTTTCTGCGCAGTGTACCAGGGGCTTGTGGAAAAGCTGTCGTACCATATGCACGGGAAGTACATAGCAAAGTGCTGCTGAGCAGAGTACCAGGGGCATGTAGAAACATTGTCGTACCATATGCACGAGGAGTGTGTGTGTGTGGCAAAGTGTTTCTGAGCAGAGTACCAGGGGCACGGAGAAAAGTTGTCGTACCATATGCACGAGGAAGTACATAGCAAAGTGCTGCTGAGCAGAGTACCAGGGGCACGGAGAAAAGTTGTCGTACCATATGCACGAGGAGTGTGTGTGTGTGGCAAAGTGTTTCTGAGCAGAGTACCAGGGGCACGGAGAAAAGTTGTCGTACCATATGCACGAGGAAGTACATAGCAAAGTGCTGCTGAGCAGAGTACCAGGGGCACGGAGAAAAGTTGTCGTACCATATGCACGAGGAGTGTGTGTGTGTGGCAAAGTGTTTCTGAGCAGAGTACCAGGGGCACGGAGAAAAGTTGTCGTACCATATGCACGAGGAAGTACATAGCAAAGTGCTGCTGAGCAGAGTACCAGGGGCTTGTAGAAACATTGTCGTACCATATGCACGAGGAGTGTGTGTGTGTGGCAAAGTGTTTCTGAGCAGAGTACCAGGGGCACGGAGAAAAGTTGTCGTACCATATGCACGAGGAAGTACATAGCAAAGTGCTGCTGAGCAGAGTACCAGGGGCACGGAGAAAAGCTGTCGTACCATATGCACGAGGAGTGTGTGTGTGTGGCAAAGTGTTTCTGAGCAGAGTACCAGGGGCATGTAGAAACATTGTCGTACCATATGCACGAGGAGTGTGTGTGTGGCAAAGTGTTTCTGAGCAGTGTACCAGGGGCATGTAGAAACATTGTCGTACCATATGCACGAGGAGTGTGTGTGTGGCAAAGTGTTTCTGAGCAGTGTACCAGGGGCACGGAGAAAAGTTGTCGTACCATATGCACGAGGAGTGTGTGTGTGGCAAAGTGCTGCTGAGCAGAGTACCAGGGGCACGGAGAAAAGTTGTCGTACCATATGCACGAGGAAGTACATAGCAAAGTGCTGCTGAGCAGAGTACCAGGGGCACGGAGAAAAGCTGTCGTACCATATGCACGAGGAAGTACATAGCAAAGTGCTGCTGAGCAGAGTACCAGGGGCACGGAGAAAAGCTGTCGTACCATATGCACGAGGAAGTACATAGCAAAGTGCTGCTGAGCAGAGTACCAGGGGCACGGAGAAAAGCTGTCGTACCATATGCACGAGGCCTGTCCAGCAGCACATCTTTTTCGACCGTAAAGGAGAGAGGAGGCCGACTCACCACCTCGGCCAAATGGAGACAGCACATCAGCAGGGCCAGTGCGCCAGCAGCACATCTTTTTCGACCGTAAAGGAGAGAGGAGGCCGACTCACCACCTCGGCCAAATGGAGACAGCACATCAGCAGGGCCAGTGCGCCAGCAGCACATCTTTTTCGACCGTAAAGGAGAGAGGAGGCCGACTCACCCCCTCGGCCAAATGGAGACACAACAGCAGCAGGGCCAGTGGAGCAGCATGCATCTTGTTTCAGCGGTAAGGGAGACAGGGAGATGTG
>NW_027052318.1:0-2500 GCF_036321145.2 Pelmatolapia mariae | reverse complement strand
AACTGCAGGAAAGGAAAGCTACTGGGGGAGTAGAGCAGGGGAGGATGTGCCTCCCCAGGGCCTGCTGGAGGTCAAGGTCCATGCTGGATATGTGGTACAGGGTAACTGCAGGAAAGGAAAGCTACTGGGGGAGTAGAGCAGGGGAGGATGTGCCTCCCCGGGGCCTGCTGGAGGTCGAGGTCCATGCTGGCTATGTGGTACGGGGTAACTGCAGGAAAGGAAAGCTACTGGGGGAGTAGAGCAGGGGAGGATGTGCCTCCCCGGGGCCTGCTGGAGGTCAAGGTCCATGCTGGCTATGTGGTACGGGGTAACTGCAGGAAAGGAAAGCTACTGGGGGAGTAGAGCAGGGGAGGATGTGCCTCCCCGGGGCCTGCTGGAGGTCAAGGTCCATGCTGGATATGTGGTACAGGGTAACTGCAGGAAAGGAAAGCTACTGGGGGAGTAGAGCAGGGGAGGATGTGCCTCCCCGGGGCCTGCTGGAGGTCAAGGTCCATGCTGGCTATGTGGTACTGGGTAACTGCAGGAAAGGAAAGCTACTGGGGGAGTAGAGCAGGGGAGGATGTGCCTCCCCGGGGCCTGCTGGAGGTCGAGGTCCATGCTGGCTATGTGGTAGCAGCAGGGCCAGTGCAGCAGCAGCAGCAGCAGCAGCAGCAGCAGCAGCAGCACATCTTTTTCGACCGTAAAGGAGGCAGGAGGCCGACTCACTCCCTGGGCCAAATGGAGAGAGAATATCAGCAGGGCCAGTGCACCAGCAGCACATCTTTTTCGACCGTAAAGGAGAGAGGAGGCCGACTCACCACCTCGGCCAAATGGAGACAGCACATCAGCAGGGCCAGTGCGCCAGCAGCACATCTTTTTCGACCGTAAAGGAGAGAGGAGGCCGACTCACCCCCTCGGCCAAATGGAGAGAGGGATTCAGCAGGGCCAGTGCGCCAGCAGCACATCTTTTTCGACCGTAAAGGAGAGAGGAGGCCGACTCACCACCTCGGCCAAATGGAGACAGCACATCAGCAGGGCCAGTGCGCCAGCAGCACATCTTTTTCGACCGTAAAGGAGAGAGGAGGCCGACTCACCCCCTCGGCCAAATGGAGAGAGGGATTCAGCAGGGCCAGTGCGCCAGCAGCACATCTTTTTCGACCGTAAAGGAGAGAGGAGGCCGACTCACCCCCTCGGCCAAATGGAGAGAGGAACTCAGCAGGGCCAGTGCGCCAGCAGCACATCTTTTTCGACCGTAAAGGAGAGGGGAGGCCGACTCACCCCCTCGGCCAAATGGAGAGAGGAACTCAGCAGGGCCAGTGCGCCAGCAGCACATCTTTTTCGACCGTAAAGGAGAGAGGAGGCCGACTCACCCCCTCGGCCAAATGGAGAGAGGGATTCAGCAGGGCCAGTGCGCCAGCAGCACATCTTTTTCGACCGTAAAGGAGAGAGGAGGCCGACTCACCACCTCGGCCAAATGGAGACAGCACATCAGCAGGGCCAGTGCGCCAGCAGCACATCTTTTTCGACCGTAAAGGAGAGAGGAGGCCGACTCACCACCTCGGCCAAATGGAGACAGCACATCAGCAGGGCCAGTGCGCCAGCAGCACATCTTTTTCGACCGTAAAGGAGAGAGGAGGCCGACTCACCCCCTCGGCCAAATGGAGACACAACAGCAGCAGGGCCAGTGGAGCAGCATGCATCTTGTTCAGCGGTAAGGGAGACAGGGAGATGTGATGGTGGTCCCCGGGGCCCCCTGGAGGTGGGGGAGATCAGCAACTAGCTAGCGAGGAGAGCGCGTACAGCCGACGTGGCATAAGTGTTTCTGCGCAGTGTACCAGGGGCTTGTGGAAAAGCTGTCGTACCATATGCACGGGAAGTACATAGCAAAGTGCTGCTGAGCAGAGTACCAGGGGCATGTAGAAACATTGTCGTACCATATGCACGAGGAGTGTGTGTGTGTGGCAAAGTGTTTCTGAGCAGAGTACCAGGGGCACGGAGAAAAGTTGTCGTACCATATGCACGAGGAAGTACATAGCAAAGTGCTGCTGAGCAGAGTACCAGGGGCACGGAGAAAAGTTGTCGTACCATATGCACGAGGAGTGTGTGTGTGTGGCAAAGTGTTTCTGAGCAGAGTACCAGGGGCACGGAGAAAAGTTGTCGTACCATATGCACGAGGAAGTACATAGCAAAGTGCTGCTGAGCAGAGTACCAGGGGCACGGAGAAAAGTTGTCGTACCATATGCACGAGGAGTGTGTGTGTGTGGCAAAGTGTTTCTGAGCAGAGTACCAGGGGCACGGAGAAAAGTTGTCGTACCATATGCACGAGGAAGTACATAGCAAAGTGCTGCTGAGCAGAGTACCAGGGGCTTGTAGAAACATTGTCGTACCATATGCACGAGGAGTGTGTGTGTGTGGCAAAGTGTTTCTGAGCAGAGTACCAGGGGCACGGAGAAAAGTTGTCGTACCATATGCACGAGGAAGTACATAGCAAAGTGCTGCTGAGCAGAGTACCAGGGGCACG
>NW_027052317.1:0-26856 GCF_036321145.2 Pelmatolapia mariae | reverse complement strand
GTCAAGTGGGCGGGATATGATTGGATCGGAAGTTCAGCCATCTGGGAGGGGCTCAGAGGAGAGCAGCTGCTCCTCCACATCGAAAGGAGCCAGTTGAGGTGTTCGGGCATCTGACAAGGATGCCTCCTGGGTGCCTCCTAGGTGTTCTGGGCATGTCCCACAGGGAGGAGGCCGCAGGGAAGATCCAGGACACGCTGGGAACGCTTTTGGTGTTCCCCCGTACAAGCTAGAGGAGGTGGCTGGGGAGAGGGAGGTCTGGGCTTCTCTGCTTCTGGCTGCTGCCCGGCCCCGGATAAAGTGGAAGAAGATGGATGGATCATAATTTCTGGTGTTTTTGTGTTTGTTGGTTTGTTTTTATTTTGTTTTATTTTGCGAGTTGGTTGCTAGATGCTGCTCCACCCAGCCAGAGAATCCCCCACTGCCCTGCCCTCTCCTCCCTGTGCCACAAGCGACAGGGTGCACCACGCAAAAAACCAGACGGCGACCTTACTCCTCGCAAATTGCCGTAAGAATAATATCATAATATATTATTACAAGGCATAATATCAGGGCAGCACGAGTACGAGCAAGTTTTTTTTGCTGATGCCTGTGATGCCTCCCTGGGCAACCGCACATGTCGCCCATATCAAAAACCGCTACTGGCTACAGAAAAGGAAGCATGCAGAGACTCACAGTGTCTTATAATGAGAGGGCTGCTTTCTCTCACACATATTCACTTTTTACGAGCACGTGTTTTTCTCTTTAATATATGTTTCTCTGTTGTATTGTGTTTTTTGTTGTTGTTTTTCTATTGTGGACTGCTGTCCCCCACAATGGAGCTCAGAATTCTATGGACAATGGTGTTCTTTATTACATTTTTTACGGGCTCTTTGTCCGGAGAGCGCGTGGAGGTCCGACCTCCCATTGTTTACAGCAGGGATCAGCTGTTAGCCCTTGGAGCCTCCGCTGCCATGCCTACCGCCGAGCAAGCTAACATCCCCCACGAAGTGAGGAGGAAGAGACGCGGTACTCGGGCCGGGATCGGGCGTCGCAGTAAAGTTAGGAGGTACCGGCCAGCGATTCCATCTATTATTATGGGGAATGTGAGATCTCTCCCCAAAAAAGTAGACGAACTGGCAGCCCTTACCCGACATCAGAGGAGCTACAGGGAGTGCAGCCTGATGTGCTTCACAGAGTCGTGGCTAACTGCGCTAACTCCAGACTCACACGTAAACATGGATGGTTTTCATCTGATCCGGGCCGACAGAACAACGGAGAGCGGTAAGAAGAGAGGAGGGGGTCTGGCTGTGTTTGTGAACGATAGATGGTGTAACTCTGGGCATTTATCTATCTATCAAAGAGACGCTATGCTGTAAGGACATTGAGCTGCTAGCGGTTAGCATGAGACCGTACTATCTACCGCGAGAGTTTACACACGTGATTATGATAGCTGTGTATGTCCCGCCCTCTGCTAGCGCTGCAGCAGCCTGTGAGGTCCTGCACACCGTAACAAGCAGACTCCAAACACAGCACCCTCAGGCCCTTTTCCTGATCTCTGGGGACTTTAATCACATCTCCCTGTCCTCCACTCTCCCCACCTTCACCCAGTATGTTACCTGCCACACCAGAGACAATAAAACATTGGACTTATTGTATGCCAACACCAAGGAGGCATACAGCTCATCACCTCTCCCCTCCCCTGGGGGGCTCAGATCACAATCTGGTTCATCTCCAGCCTGTGTATAAACCTCTAGTACACAGAGAACCAGTAGTGAAACGCACAGTTAGGAAATGGTCGGCAGAGACTGAAGAGGCCCTGAGGGACTGTTTCCGTTCTACTGTGTGGGACAACCTCTGCAGCCCCCTGGAGGATGACCTCAACAGCATCACAGACTGCATTACGGATTACATGAACTTCTGTGTGGACAACACCGTACCCATCAAAAAGGTACGGTGTTTTTCTAACAACAAGCCATGGATAAATCCTGAAATTAAGGCTCTCCTCAAGGAGAAGAAGAGAGTCTTTAGAGCTGGAGACAAACAGGAGCTGAGAGTTGTTCAGAAGAAGCTGAAATGGAAGATAAGGCAGGGGAAGGAAAACTACAGGAGGAAGATGGAAGAGCAGCTGCAACAGGACAACATCAGAGGGGTTTGGAACAGCCTGAAGACAATCTCAGGACAAAAACCAACCCCCCAGGCTGCAGGAGACTTGGGGTGGGTGAATGACCTAAATAAATATTTTAATAGGTTTGATCAACCACCCACCCCTCCCACAGCATCGTCTCCCCTGCTGCAATCTCCTTCATCTTCAGGGACTGCCTGTCCCTCATCTCAGGACTTCACACCTCTCAGCTTCACAACCTCCCAGCTCCCAGTCATTACACCCACCCCCGGCTTCTGTGGACTCCAACATACACACCCCTCCCCCAAAACCCCCTCTCTCCATCTCAGCACTTCAAGTGAGGAACGAGCTTCGCAAGATCAAGGTGCGGAAGGCTGCAGGTCCAGATGGCGTCAGCTCCAGGCTCCTGAGGTGCTGCGCAGATGAACTGTGTGGCATCCTAGGTTATCTGTTCAACCTGAGCCTGTCACTGGGGAAAGTACCACAGCTGTGGAAGACCTCCTGTGTGGTACCGGTACCAAAGACCTCCCATCCCAAGGACCTCAGCAGCTACAGGCCGGTAGCCCTCACATCGCATCTGATGAAGACCCTCGAGAGGTTGGTTCTAAACCATCTGCGCCCCCTGGTGAGGTCTTCATTGGATCCGCTGCAGTTTGCTTACCAGCCTGGCACTGGGGTGGAGGACGCCATCATCTACCTCCTGCACCAAGCTCTGACTCACCTGGAGAAGCCTGGAAGCACTGTGAGGATCATGTTCTTTGATTTCTCCAGTGCTTTCAACACCATCCAGCCACGACTTCTGAGGACAAGCTGGAGCTATCGGGAGTGGACCACCACATGTCCCAGTGGATACTGGACTACCTCACAGAACGTCCACAGTATGTGAGGTCACAGGGCTGTGTCTCTGATACGCTGGTCTGCAGTACGGGGGCCCCACAGGGAACTGTGTTGGCACCGTTCCTCTTCACCCTCTACACTGCAGACTTCTCCATCAACTCCCCACGCTGCCACCTACAGAAGTTCTCTGACGACTCTGCCATAGTCGGCCTCATCACAGGTGAGGACGACTCAGAGTACAGACAGTGGACTCTGGACTTTGTGGACTGGTGTCAGCAGAACCAGCTGCTGATCAACGCCGGGAAAACCAAGGAGTTGGTGTGGACTTCCGGAGACGCAGACCCACCACACTGACACCGGTGAACATCCAGGGAGTGGACATTGAGATAGTGGACTTGTATAGGTACCTGGGGTGTTCACCTGAATAATAAACTGGACTGGAGCCACAACACTGATGCTCTTTACAGGAAGGGTCAGAGCAGACTCTACCTGCTGAGGCGGCTGAGGTCATTTGGAGTCCAGGGAGCGCTTTTAAAGACCTTCTATGACTCTGTGGTGGCATCTGTCATTTTTTACAGTGTGGTATGTTGGAGCAGCGGTTTATCGGCAGCTGAAAGGAAGAGGTTGGATAAACTCATCAGGAAGGCCAGCTCTGTTCTGGGATGCACCCTGGACCCAGTGCAGGTGGTGGGAGACAGAAGGACTCTGGCCAAAATAACATCTCTGATGGACAGAGTCTCCCACCCCATGCATGTAAATGTTGCTGAACTGCAGAGCTCCTTCAGTGACAGACTGCTGCATCCTAGATGCATGAAGGAGCGTTTCCGCAGGTCCTTCCTCCCTGCAGCTGTCAGACTGTACAATCAGAACTGCTCCCAACAAACATAGATGTTTACATCACCACTGTAACTGCAATAAGTTAATTAACCGAGTTGCACTAAAACCTGGTTTGCCTCTTATCTGTAGTTATTTTTATTTAATTTAATAACTGTACAATACTCTGTATATAGTAACCATTGTGTCACGGTCCTGGGTCGGTTCGACCCAGCATTTTGGGTTTCTTATGCTTTGGTTTTATTTTTGCACTATGGATCATTTCTTATCCTCTGGTGATGCTGTTTTGATTGTAATTGTGTTCTGTTCCTTTGCCGATGATGATGAGTATTTCTGGTTTGGGTTTTGTTAGCTTGCCCTCATGTTTAGTTTAGGTGGCCTGTGTTTGGTCTTCTCTGTCTGTCCGTGATGTCATTGTGATTGCTTATGAGTCTGCGTCTGTGTCTCTGTCTGTCGTGTGCTTCCTGTTTTATTCTGAAGGTCCCCGTCTCATGTGAGTGTGGTCAGTTTACGTTTCCCCTGTCCCGTCAGCTTTGATTTCTCCCAGGTGTGTTCCCCTCCTGTCTCTCATCCCTTGATTACTGCCATGTGTATATAAGCCCTGTGTTTCCTTTGTTCTCTGTCGCGTCGTTAACGTCTCTTCAACCCTCATGTTAACTGTGTGTTCTGTCTGCCAGCCTGCTTAGTTTATTTTCTATTTTCTCAGTTTAGGTTAGTTCTGTTCTGTTGCTATCCAGCAATAAAGCTGTGTGTTTTTGAGTCCACATCTGCCCCCGAGTCCTGCATTTTGGTCCTTTCTCCGTGCCTGCCTGCACACAGCCATGACAGAACGACGCGACCACAACCAGGACCCAGCGGACTCATCCCGGGAGTATGATCTCACCCGCATCCAAGGTTTGATGAAGCGGATTTCCCTCACTAAAGACACCAAGGCTATGGCGGTTGGGATTAACGCTATCAAAGCGATCCTGGAGGAAATCCTCACCTGCGCCAGCTAAGAGGATTTATGGGCTATATGGACCAGCTGCACGAAGCCCAGGAGGTGCTACAAGCTCGGGAGCTCGCAGCTTTTGCCCGCTCCCAGTTTGCTAACCCGAAGCCACCGCAGCAGCAGCCGCGGGGCACGGAGCTTCCCGCTAGGCAGCAGCGACCGTCACGAGGGAGAGGCGTTTCCACACCTCTGCCGCGGGATCCCTCCGCGTGCTGTTCCAAGCCCAATTCACCGGCCTCCTTCTTGGCGGCGATGTGGTCCGAGGATGAGGAGCAAGTTTTCCTCCCTCCACCATCACCAGTTTTCTGGGTCGCTTCTGTTCCCTTATCTGGGAGGAAACGCCGCTCACGCCGCCAGTCCCCCTTAACTCAGCTGGATTCTGGAACTCCTGAGCGGCCAGCTGGGGTGAGTGAGAAAAACACTTTTCCTGTTCCGTCTGAGGGGGGCTGTTCCATCTCAGGAGATTTAAAGGACTTTGTTCATGCTCCTTTGGAGCCCAGAACCATAACAAATAAACTGAAGGTCAACTGTTGAGACTGAAAATTCCAGGAAAGTGCTTGTTGCTGCTAAACTAGCATTTCCTGAGACTTTTGAGCCAGTGCAGCCTCCTCTTCCCTCCACTGACAGCTCAGCTGAGCCATCTCTGCCTCCTGTTTCTTCCTTGAGTCCAGACTGTTTTTCACCCGTTCACTTAGAGCAGAAGAATCTAAGGAAAACTGTTTCCTCTGAGCTCATCCAGCAGGGTAAACTGTGCTCTGGAGGCTCAGGAGAACCTATGCCACCACCCACTTCTCTTTCATTGCAACCAACTCTCCAGCCAGACGCTCGCTTAGCTGCCCAGCCAGACGCTCGCTTAGCTGCCCAGCCAGACGCTCGCTTAGCTGCCCAGCCAGACGCTCGCTTAGCTGCCCAGCCAGAAGCTCGCTTAGCTGCCCAGCCAGACGCTCACTTAGCTGCCCAGCCAGACGCTCGCTTAGCTGCCCAGCCAGAAGCTCAGCCAGAAGCTCGCTTAGCTGCCCAGCCAGAAGCTCAGCCAGAAGCTCGCTTAGCTGCCCAGCCAGAAGCTCGCTTAGCTGCCCAGCCAGAAGCTCGCTTAGCTGCCCAGCCAGAAGCTCGCTTAGCTGCCCAGCCAGAAGCTCGCTTAGCTGCCCAGCCAGAAGCTCGCTTAGCTGCCCAGCAGAAGCTCGCTTAGCTGCCCAGCCAGAAGCTCGCTTAGCTGCCCAGCGGTCCCCAGTTCAGTCCCCTGCTGCTCAGTCAGTCACTCAATCACCAGTTCCACCTTTACCACAACCACCACTACAACCTGTTCTCCAGTCAGTTCAGTCTCCTCCTGTTCTCCAGTCAGTTCAGTCTCCTCCTGTTCAGTCGAGTTCAGTGCACTCTCTTGTATTGCCAGCTCCTCAGCCACCATCTCCACCCGCTCCTCAGCCACCATCTCCACCCGCTCCTCAGCCACCATCTCCACCCACTCATTTTCAGGAGGAGAATAGCCCCACACCGACTGTTGTTGCTCCTCCAGACCTGGCTAAAATCTGAGACTTTTACTCTTTCCGGGCCTCCCCAGAGGTTAAATATCAGCATTCAGTTAACTCTGGCCCCCTGGATATAAAGAAGTCAGCTGAGGACTGCACCCGGCTGTCGCTGTCTGAGCTGAGTCAATGCTCTGTGCAGCTGCAGTCTGCTATGTGTTTGCCAGAGGCCAGTGTGCCTGCTGGTTCTGTTCCGTCCCTGCCAGAGGCCAGTGTGCCTGCTGGTTCTGTTCCGTCCCTGCCAGAGGCCAGTGTGCCTGCTGGTCCTGATCCGTCCCTGCCAGAGGCCAGTGTGCCTGCTGGTCCTGATCCGTTCCTGCCAAAGGCCCACGTGCCTGCTGGTTCAGCCCTGTGTGTGCCAGGGGCCCCGGTGCCCACTGGTTCTGAGACTGTTTTCGCTGGGGGGCCCAAGGAGCCCGTCCAGCCTCCCGCTCGTCAGCTGGAGGTTCAGGGAACCTAGCCAGCCTTCTGCCTCGTCAGCTGGAGGCCTGAGGAGCCCGTCCAGCCTTCTGCCTCGTCAGCTGGAGGTTCTGGAGAACCTAGCCAGCTTCCTGCTTCATCATCCTCGCCAGCTGCAGCAGCCTCCTCATCAGCTACATCCACGCCGCCTGCAGCAGCAGCAGCTTCATTCACGCCGCCTGCAGCGGCCTCCTCATCTGCTTCAGCGCCGCCTGCAGCAGCCTCCTCATCAGCTACATCCACGCCGCCTGCAGCAGCAGCAGCTTCATTCACGCCGCCTGCAGCGGCCTCCTCTCTGCTTCAGCGCCGCCTGCAGCAGCCTCCTCATCTGCTTCAGCGCCGCCTGCAGCAGCCTCCTCATCTGCTTCAGCGCGCCTGCAGCAGCCTCCTCATCTGCTTCAGCGCCGCCTGCAGCAGCCTCCTCATCAGCTGCATCACCCACGTCGTCGCCTGGTCCAGCTTCAGCTTCATCAGCGTCGCCTGGTCCAGCCTCTGCCTCAGCTTCATCAGCGTCGCCTGGTCCAGCCTCTGCCTCAGCTTCATCAGCGTCGCCTGGTCCAGCCTCTGCCTCAGCTTCATCAGCGTCGCCTGGTCCAGCCTCTGCCTCAGCTTCATCAGCGTCGCCGGCAGCAGCCTCTGCCTCATCCGCTTCAGCGTCGCCTGCAGCAGCCTCGTCCGCTTCGGCTTCAGCGTCGCCTGCAGCAGCCTCGTCCGCTTCGGCTTCAGCCTCGTCTGGTCCAGCCTCTGCCTCGTCCGCTTTGGCTTCAGCCTCGTCTGGTCCAGCCTCTGCCTCGTCCGCTTCGGTTTCAGCCTCGTCTGGTCCAGCCTCTGCCTCGTCTGGTCCAGCCTCTGCCTCGTCTGGTCTAGCCTCTGCCTTGGCCTCGTCTGGTGCTGCAGGGATCACGCCACCTTCAGGTCCCAAACTGCCGCCTCGACATCATCGGTCATTTGTCAGGCTGCTTGTTGGGCATCATCACCACCGTGGCCGGCCTCCAGACTTCCGTAGCCGCCCCCGCCTTCTGCGTGGACGACCACCTGAACGCCGCCACTGCCTTCCGCGTGGCCGGCCTCCGGACTTGCTCTGCTGCCGTCGCCGCCATGCGCGCGGTTGGCCCCCGGAACTATTTCTACACCGCCGCCGTTGCCGTCCGCACGGCCGGCCTCCGGACCTGCCCCGCTGCCGCTGCATTTCGCACTGTCGGCCTCCGGGTCGGCCCCCTGAACTGTTTGTTAGGTCTGTGTTTCTTGACCGTCTGTGTTTTTTGGTTTGTGTTTGGACTCTGTCCCTCCGTCCTGGACCCCCGCCGCCCACCCTGGTTGGGGTTGTTTTCTGTTTTTTGGCCGGTTTTTGTTTCTGTTGGGCTGTCTGGAGCCAGCCCTTGAGGGGGGGGTACTGTCACGGTCCTCGGTCGGTTCGACCCAGCATTTTGGGTTTCTTATGCTTTGGTTTATTTTTGCATTATGGATCATTTCTTATCCTCTGGTGATGCTGTTTTGATTGTAATTGTGTTCTGTTCCTTTGCCGATGATGATGAGTATTTCTGGTTTGGGTTTTGTTAGCTTGCCCTCATGTTTAGTTTAGGTGGCCTGTGTTTGGTCTTCTCTGTCTGTCCGTGATGTCATTGTGCTTGCTTATGAGTCTGCGTCTGTGTCTCTGTCTGTCGTGTGCTTCCTGTTTTATTCTAAAGGTCCCCGTCTCATGTGAGTGTGGTCAGTTTACGTTTCCCCTGTCCCGTCAGCTCTGATTTCTCCCAGGTGTGTTCCCCTCCTGTCTCTCATCCCTTGATTACTGCCATGTGTATATAAGCCCTGTGTTTCCTTTGTTCTGTTGCGTCGTTAACGTCTCTTCAACCCTCATGTTAACTGTGTGTTCTGTCTGCCAGCCTCCTTAGTTTATTTTCTATTTTCTCAGTTTAGGTTAGTTCTGTTCTGTTGCTATCCAGCAATAAAGCTGTGTGTTTTTGAGTCCACATCTGCCCCCGAGTCCTGCATTTTGGGTCCTTTCTCCGTGCCTGCCTGCACACAGCCATGACACATTGTCCTTAATGTAAATATTTAAGAAAAATTGTGTATGTTTCTGTTCTGTTTCTGTTCTGTGTCCTGTGTACTGTTTGTTTGTATATGTGTCTTTTTGCTGCTGTTACAACCAAATTTCCCCTTGTGGGACAATTAAAGGATTATTCTATTCTATTCTATTCTATTCTTCTGGGGAAGCAGAAGTTTGCTACATTGTCAGTTACACCCATTAAATGGTAAATGGCCTGTATTTGTATAGTGCTTTACTTAGTCCCTGTGGACCCTAAAGCACTTTATACATTCAGTCATCCACCCATTCACACACACATTCACACACTGGTGATGGCAAGCTACATTGTAGCCACAGCTGCCTTGGGGCGCACTGACAGAGGCGAGGCTGCCGGACACTGGTGCCACCGGGCCCTTGTGAGGTAACAAGAAAACTGAATATGTTTCCTAAAACAGCGGACAGAGGTACAGACCCATGACATCCTTACCCAGGTAGCTTGCAGCTAACGACCAGCACTACTTGTGCGGTGAATAACCATTAAAAAAAAAACCCCTCAGGAAAAGGGCACTTGGGGCACCCAAGAGGAAAGGGGCAGGCACGGCCCCCACATGTGCCTGGATATGAGCATCGCATTTTCCTTCTGCACATCCTCAAGTTTCTGCATCATATTCATATTTTTTGGTTTTCATTTTACTTGCCTGGTTGTCAATTTTCCATCACTGCTGAATCAACTGTCCAGTTGTCTAAGGCAGCCATAACCCACGACCGGAGCCCGACTCCTCTACCACACTCGTGTTACATGAGTCTGTGGCGTCCAGGCCTGACTTCACCTTTTGGGATCTAGGCATGCAGAACTTCTCAAATTTTTGACCCTTGTCAAACACATGGTTAATTTAACACCTTAGAGACACTAATGTTCCAAGGACAGTGAGAAGAAGAAGATGTGTTATTGCATAAATGTTGACTCCAAGCAGAACACCCTAACAGATGTCTTCACATGTCACTGCTCCCTCACCCCAAGCCAGGTTTCACCATTTTAATTATGCTACACTTAAAAATAAAGACATGTGGTGAGACTGGCCCTGGTAGTAGTGAAGTAATGCCTTAAGAAACTGTCATTGATGTAGCTATACACAAGGTCAAGACTGTTTTCTCCTCATGTAGGGAGCAGGGCATGATGATTTGGGGGGCACAGTCTTTAGAGTTGGTTGGGTGAACCAGCTATTGCAAACGCTGCATTAGGATGGACACTCTGTTGCCTGCTAATGGCAGTTAGCCCAGGGCTGTAGTGATGTTAGCTTGAGGGGAATATGTAAACTGTAGTCCTTTTGTTGTATAATTTTACATACCTCTACCATTTTTTTTCCTGTTTGCCTTCCTTAAGAGCATCCTCCCTTATGCTGAGACCATTTCTGATTGAACTAGATTACCATTACTATGATAGTGCTTCCTAAGCAAATTAAAATTTACCCAGGGGGAAAACATGAGTGAGTAAATCTGTTAAGTCAAGCATGAAGAAAATTAATCTGGGTTTTTTTTAAAACCGTGGAACACTTAGCAAATATGGTAAAAGTACCACTTTTTGATATTTTAGACTGACAAGACCCATTATTTTTTGCTTTAAAGGACAAATTTAAATGGTTTCAGAAAAAAAGAGAAAATGAGCTTTGTGGCATTCACAATGTACTGCTGACTGAACACTGAAAGAATCTGCTCTGCCTAGATTTTACCATGTGTGCTTCACATTAACATCCACCTCATCCACTGGGACCTGGCAAGAAAATTTAAATTGTTCCTGAAAGATGAGTATTTATTTTATTAAAGTAGGTTAATTGATCAGTCTAAATTGCCCATAGGTGTGAACTCAGGAGTGAATGTGAGCGCGAATGGTTGTCTGTCTCTCTGTGTTAGCCCTGCGACCTGTCCAGGTTGCACTCTGCCTCTCCCCCCATGACAGCTGGGATAGGCTCCCGTGTGACAAAGTGGAGCAGTTGTAAAGCTCTCCATTTGTCCCCCATATGTGTTTACTTTATTTTGCACATTATACACATTATTTTGTTTCTATGTATTTGCTTCCATTTGCTATTTGTCACGTAACATTGCTTCACTCACTATCCCGGGTTTGTTTGTGTAAGCGTTCTGTTGCCGGCAAATTAACATTCTGCAAATCAAGACAAATACTAAGTTATGTTTCTTTATATTTTATTATGTTACAGATTAAGTCATTTGTTCATACTTACTTTGTTTGTCATTTCAGTCTTCATGAGGGTCAGGTGTGGGGAAACGCCCGCCTGGCATTTCCTCATTTTAAAATCCTGACGATGTCACGCATGACATCAGCGGGTCAAACTAAGTGGAGGGATTTCTTTTTCCATAGAGATGCTTCCTTTTGTTTGTGTTAAGGTTTAAAGGAATTTGTTGAATGTTTTTCCTTTTGTTAATATTGCCATTTAGTTGTGTGAATGTGCATATTAGAAGTTTGTAGAGGTTTTGTGTTTTTAATCATCTGTGTAGAGTTTTACATCCCTCAGTTGAGTGAGTGGTACTGGCTGGGCAATTGGAGGGAAATTGATGGCCCTATTTAAAGCCAGTCTCTACAAGATGTAAGAGGGAGGAGAGGTGAGCTGTGTTACCAGAGCCATGTTATGTTGAGTTTTGTTAACTGAATTGATTTGGGGGGAAGTTTTGTTAAGTTCTATTATATTGAGTTCACTGTAAATAAATTGCTCACCTTGGAAATCTGAAATGCCTGCGTAGTCTGCTTCCCTACCACCTTCCTTGACGTTCGTGTCTGACTACTTCACATCCCGCGACCCTAAAAGGGATAAGCGGAAGCAAATGGATGGATGGAAAGTCAAGATTACAAAAATGTATGTTATTCTTGTATTCTTGTCATAAAGCAGCTATTCTACTGTAATCCCCAGTTTTACCAATAGATGGCAGCAGATGTTTTATGTGATTTGAGGCCTTTTCAAACTTCAGTGAGATTTTTAATGGGAGAAAATAGAGTTTAAACTCTTCACTCACAAACATACTCCTCTGAAGCCCCTCTGTGCACTTCAAAGACTGAATGATGCTCTGACCGTTTTTAAGTTGAGGTTGTGGTTTAGTCTTTATTCTTTGTGAGAGACAAAAACCAAACCAGAACAAGTCAAATGTTCCATTTGACACCTTTGTAAAACCCACAGAACCACACGAGGAAAACAAATGAGAATAATTTTTATTTATCTCACAGAGAAACTAAACAGCTGATGTTGAATAAAATCAGGATTCGGCAAATAGAAAAAGACAGTAAATTTACTGAGGACATAAAAAACTGGAAGGTCTAATTAAATAGATGTCCTAGCCATTGGCATCTATAATACACATCAGAAAATAAGGGAGTCATTTTTGTGACCTACGAGACTAATTTGGTGATAAAAGTCATAAAACATAAAAATCTTAAACATGAGTTTGTTTTGTTTGACCAGTTAGAGACCAGCAGCTGGACGTCAGTGGTTGGACTGGTGGACTACTTCAGTGAAGAGTAGATGACGTCTGGCTCTGGTCTAAAGTCTGAACACAAACACACACAGTTCAAACAACAGGAAACAGCTAGAAAATCCAACCTACACCCTTTGTTTTAGGTTTCAGTGAGACAAATAGTTAAGTAGAAGTAGAAGTATAATAATTAAGTAAAATAATTAAATTAAGATACATTTTTACCTGTCGTCTCTAAATAAAGCAGGTTAATGTACAAAACCTGAGATAACTGTTAGGAGGTCATGTTGGAGCCCATTACTGAGGTTTTGTGGGATGAGTTGGTTTGGTTTCTTCATCATTTGCTTTACCTCGTTGTTGTCAACTTAGTGACATTTTAGAAAGACTGACTTACTTACAGGCTTTGGGTGTTTGTTACATATCCTAACAAACATTTACAGTATAAACATGACAGCACAGAAACATGACAGCACAGAAACATTTTGTGTCCAAGTGTTCAGAAATGCAACACCTGTAACATTGGTGTGTGCATAGATATTGGACTTTATAGGACAGCTTGATTTTCTTCACATAACTGCCCACATGCAAAGAACTGGGGGGGAGTTTCTGAGTAAAAGAGATGTGGACGGCCACAAAGCTGCCATCTTCAGTTAAAGCAGACTGACACTCTTCACCACAGAGCACAAAACAAACATGTTCTAACAACATGGGCACTATAATTAGCCAAACCAGAACAATGTTAAGAATTCTCACCTGCTACTAGTCAACAACAGGATGTAGCTGCTGTGGTTTTAAATGCAGAACAGTCCAAGTTCTGCTTGATTACTTGCATAATTACTTTGTTAGAGTACGTTTTCAGTTCATCACAACATCCAGTCGTCTTGGGTCTATCAGCACATCTTAACTCTGCATTATTTGCCCACCTTGCAGAAATGTTCTGAATTTGCCAGATTGTGAGGACATCTCACCCTCTTAAGGTCACACCACAGTACAAAAACATTTTCTGTCCTTCTAGAAAACAGTTTGCAATGCGTGTTTCCAAATGTTCAGAAATGCAACCGTTGGGGTTTAGTGTTCCAGTTCATAATTATCTGGCACCATTACTGTGTCAAAACCCACACACTACCACTAAGTACACAGTGTACATGGAGAACTCCAGGGACGGGGCCTAAAGGAAGGATCCACTTTATTTAGATTTTCTTAAATTTTGGTTGATTTTTATGCTGCTCTTGGATGGGACTGATGTCTTACTGCTTACTGTGAGAATGTTTTATATGAAGTCTGATGAGACAAAACAGGTAAAGTATCTCTACATTTGAAAGGCACTCCTTTCAAATTAAATTTATAGCTTTACAAAAACAACAAGAATTAATCTTTATAATGTTATGTGTAAAACATCTGTGCATTTGGATTTCTGACTCACATAGTTTCTTTT
Source organism: Pelmatolapia mariae (assembly GCF_036321145.2). Taxonomy (NCBI): domain Eukaryota; kingdom Metazoa; phylum Chordata; class Actinopteri; order Cichliformes; family Cichlidae; genus Pelmatolapia; species Pelmatolapia mariae. The sequence continues at coordinate 13,164 of NW_027052317.1, read as the reverse complement.
ACACTAGAAAGCTCAAACATGTTAATGTGACTGTTTGTGCTGTCTGGCTAAGATTACTGACAGTGCCAGAGAAGGTTTAAAGGTGGCAGTGGCAGGGACGGTGGGTTCAATGCTGTACTTTACTGTAGTGTTGTTACGCTAACAGTGTGACACAAAGTCTCAAGTCTGAGCGCACAGAAAGATAGTCTGGATAGAACATCTCCAAGAGTATAAAGAATATAAGGGAATTTTACCAGCCAGAGAGCACTGTTTTACATTTAACTGTGTTTACATACGGTGAATGATGATTAACTAATCAATCAGTTGTTATAAGTTAAATTTGACTAATTGTTATAAATAGTATATTAAGATATATAGTATATCACTACTCTTTTTCTGACAAAGTTGTATTTTTACTCAGTTGTATATAGCATTTGTATTCTAGTTTTATTCTATTGTATATGTTATTTTATTTTATTCTATTTAATTCTATTCTGTACAGTTTTGTACAGTTTCTTATTCTTATTGTATTCCAGTGTTCTCTAATTTTTGCTATATAACTTTTGAACTGTCCACTTTCTGAGGTGACAAAACAAATTTCCCACGTGTAGGACTAATAAAGGTTATCTTATCTTATCTTATATGTTAAAGAGGACTTATTCTTCTAATTGTCCATCCTATATTTGTAGTCTGAAACTTTGCTAAAATAGAGTTGGATGATTTACAGTTCACAATAATCCCCTTTTACCTTACACTGAACATTGGTGCAGTCTTTCAGTGCTTCCTCTGTACATAAGCCAACTGTTTTGTGATTGGCTGCCCCTGACAAATAAGAGTTTGGCATGCGCTTGGAGGTTCTGTGTCTGTGAAACCAAATTGAGAGCAGTCTGCCTCAGTTTTAATATACTTGTAATGCGTTCTCTTTTTGTTATACTATTATCTTTTTAATTATGTTGTTGTCTTTTTAAAGATTCCCATTCTTGCTCTTGCCTCCTCAGTGTTTCTGTGAGTTTTTCCTTGTGTGTGTTTATTATGCTAAGCTATGCAAAAGATAAACATCATGCTAGTTTAGCATGAGAGCTGGAAACAAAGTGAGCAACTAGCTTGTCTCTGTCCCGCATTGAAGCACAACTTTACCTCTGGTCCTCTTTGGTCTGACGGTTATTTGTCCATAAGTGATGTCTTCAGTTCTCACTGCTGAGTAGACAGCAGCTGGATCACTGTCTGCACAATAAAACACATTCAAACACATTAAAACACACTGCAGGTAAAAACATAACAGGGCTGTTATGATTTATGCAGTCCTTTCATCTCAAAGCAAACTTTTAGAAAACTTTCAACAATATCATTTACAATAGGAAGTTTTAACATTGCAGTGTGCATAGATATTGGACTTTATAGGACAGCTTGAGTTTCTTCACTTGACTGCCAGACACTCTTTTATTTGTCAGTCCCAAAGTACAGATTCAACATTCATTACGTGTTCAAACTTTGGAAAATATAATTTGAAACAACCCAGTGACAGTCAAGCAGAAGGCCCACGTTGATTTGAGATGGAATTACTCCACAGCAATAGAAAATCATTGTCATGAATTAGCTGTGCAGGCAGGCAGGAACAGGGCCCAAATGCAAACTCACTGAAATAAGACATGAACTCAAAATCCACAGCTTTATTGCCGGATTCAAAACAATACTAAAGTAAACTAGGAAATAATAAATGAACAACACAAAGACACCGCACAGAGAAACACAACCAAGGAACAATGCAACACTGACAGAGAGACACACAAGGCTTAACACACAAAGGAATAACGGCGAATGGGACTCAGGACGACAGCACAGCTGGGAGTAATCAAACATGACAAGATGAAGGGGAAGCAAAATTAGAAGCATTGACATGGGACAAGGACTATCAAAATACAACAGGAAACACATGACAGGTACAGACCTGATACAGAGCTGGGGAAACATGGAACACAGAGGCAGGAATGATGAGAGACACAACTGACTGGGCGAACAGGATAATAAACATGAAGACTGAACTAAGCCTAAACTGAACATGAGAGTACAAGAACAACTCCTAAGAGCTAGAATTAACAGTGCAAAAAAACTAGAGCACTAGAAACACAAAACACAAGCCACAACTCTAGTAATCATAAACCACGATGAAATCACAGATTAATAATGACAATACAGAAAACACTACATCACTGACCCAGGACCATGACAAGCATGTCAATGTGTTTTTTTTAATGCAGCATTGTGAAGGAATTGAGCCTTTTATAAACTTTTCCTTTTTCTTTTCTGATCTGAACACCTCATCTGTGAAACAGTGCCCGCATGCAAAGAACTGGGGGGGGAGTTTCTGAGTAAAAGATATGTGGACGACCACAAAGCTGCCACCTTCAGTTAAAGCAGACTGACACTCTTCACCACAGAGCACAAAACAAACATGCTCTAACAACATGGACGCTATTATTAGCCAAACCAGAACAATGTTAAGAAGTCTCACCTACTACTAGTCAACAACAGGATGTAGCTGCTGTGGTTTTTAATGCAGAACAGTCCAAGTTCTGCATTTACAAAGTACATACATTTGCCAAAATACCAAGTTTGTGTGATGTTAAAAAAAAGACCACAATAAAAAATGACATAATGTCATTTTTAACCCCTGCAATTCAATTGAATAGAAAACAAATCCATGATGAGGGGAGAAAAAAGAACAGTAAGATGGTTACATAGTTACTTTGCAAGAATACATTTTAGGTTAATCACAAGATCCAGTCATCTTGCGTCTAGCACATCTTCACTCTGAAATATTTGTCCAAAATTTCTTGAAGAAATGTTCCAAATTAGTCAGACTGTGAAGACTTGACTAAAGCTCCAGTTCCAGCTGAAGAAAAGGAACCTGAAAGCATCTACTGCCACCCCCACGTGTCACTGTGGTTATCACGTTCTTTTGGTGAAGCAAACTGTTGTTTTTGCATTAAATGTAAGTTCTTAAATCGTGGATAAAGTTCAGCCTCGCCTTCATGAGATAACAACATTTCCAACATGATATTGGGAGACTTGATGTATTATTTTTCAAATTTTAGCCAGGCTTGGAAGTTTCTCTTTATCACTAAAGGCTTCTGCCTTGCAACCCTTCCCTAGTAGTTCAGACCAGAGCATTATCGTACATACTGTAATATACTGACGATTTGTCACAGTCTGTGTTGTCCAGACATATCGAGAATAGATGGTTACATGTAGTACACAACAGTAATTGCCAGAAATTCCTGCAGCTCCTTCAGTGTTGCTATGGGTGACCTGGCCCTGAGCAGTTTGTGCCTTCTCATTTCATCAGTGTTGGGACAATGTTTCTTTGAAATGTAAAAAAATGCTTGTAACTTCATTTGACTGTTTGATTTGAATTGGCTATGTTGGTATAGGTTACATCTAAAACATGCATGATAGGGGTCCATGAGGGCCAGAATTTGACATCCCTGACTTCTAGTCAAGGTCATACATACAAGTTGTTGTTTGTGACATAAATTTTTGCTTTATTACTTCAGGGCCAACCAGTAGAGATAAAAGAATAGGAAGAAAGAAAAGATCTCAAAATATTGAGAATTTCTTCCTTAAGACGGCTAAAATACAATCAGAAGCAGAGAGCAATGTCAAGGAAAGGTGACTTAGCAGCAGTCATCATTGTCACCTGTGAGTTCTAAAATGAAGGTATGTGTGAGAATGGATAAGGAAAATGCAAGGAAGGGATTTTTATATTGTCAATTGTTCAACTGATCCATAGGGGACAAATCCTAAAATTTGGGAATAAATAATTAACTAAGCAAATACGTGTATTGTGGCACATAATTGGAAAGTAAAACAAAATCTTTAAATAAAATCTGCTTTAAATAACATGTTTTTTTATTTAATGAAATATAATATTTTTATATTATCCCAGGCACTTGTAGTGGTTAAAATCTCATTCTAATAAGAGTTAAAAGCGTATTCGGTTGTTAGGTTTATAGGGTTATTGAATTATGGTTAACGGTTGGTAGAATTTTTTTAACATTATATGCCAATTACATCTGCCACCCTTCTCCAAATCTGTGCCCCTACCTGGCCCCCCCAACAAAAATTATCTACACACGCCACTGCTGGTTACTCTCCACTCCTCTCGCCATCACATTTGCATTCTAGTGTTAGTATGTGGCTTAAAGCAACATGGGGTGTTACCTGTCCTGGCTGAACTGAACCATGACAGGAGAGCAGCTGTACCTTTAATCTTTGATTTTTTCTTCTTGTTTTTGATGATGATTTGTCCATAAGTGACGTCTTCAGTTCTCACTGCTGAGTAAACAGCAGCTGGATCACTGTCTGCACAATAAAACATACAGAGATGACATCAGTGCAAGAACGACAGCTGATCATATAGAAACTGATAGTTAACGTTAAACAAGTGGAATCTGGATTCAGTGAAAACATGGCTGCTGTTGTGACATTCTAACAGACCTGATACAGGAGGAAGCGACAGCAGAAATGAATATTTAACCTGACAGAATGCTAAATTATTAACTTAAAAAATGGTATTGTCTTTGGTTGTTAGACTGATTAGCCAATCCAAATCACTCTTTCTGTTGTTGGGCAGGGAAAGTAGTAAATCTCCAAAAGTTGATTCTGTTCATCTGGACGTAGCGTTTTGTGGGAGAAACGTTTCGTCACTCATCCAAGTAACTTCTTCAGTCTCAGCTGACTGCAGGTTTCCCCAAACCTTATAAACAGTACATTTGCATAATGACTGAAACCAGCCCACTGAGGGAACAATGGGCTGGGAGGCCAGTCCCTTAATTATAATTATGCAAATTCTCATGACCATTGATTAACAACCACTGACCAAAACCCACTGATCAAAGACCACTGACCAATGGCCATGAGTACCATTCACAGAGAGTTGGGGAATGGCTGCAATCACAGCATTGTAAGATGGTGAAAGATGTACCCTTAGGCCCCCTCCTCGATTCAGAGATGGTCTTTCCCTTTTCACGTAAATGGCCTCCTTGATTCCGCGCTCAAACCAGCGTTCCTCCCTGTACAGGATGTGTACATCCTCATCATTGAAAGAGTGTCCACTGGCCTGTAAGTGTAAATAGACTGCAGAGTCCTGGCCTGGAGTCTAAAGTTAGTGTGTTCTCTTGTGTAGTTACTGTGTAGTGTAGTCAATAGTTTTGTTGTGAGTGTCAGAACAATGAGGCGACTGCTGAATGTTACAGGTGTTACAGGAGTGATACATCTCACTGATGCCCTGCAGGTATCAGACTGTTGTTCTCTTTATTTCGTAGTGGACAGAAATTATTTTTTGGAGTGGCACAAATAATTTGTGTGGCATCAAATTTGATGCAGAACATCTGATTGTTCTGTAAATAGTTTTAAAATGTTTATTTAAAAAAAATGCATTAGGTGCATTTTTAGGTAGATAGCAGAAAAAAAACTTTGTTGTTTGCAAAACTCAGTAACTTTTTTTGAAGAAGTAACTATTAGGGGTGCAACAATACTCGTATCGATAATGAACCGTTCGATACAGTGCTTTCGGTTCGGTACGCATATGTATCGAACAATACAACATTTTTTATTTATTTTGTCAACTTTTCTTCTGACGATGCTGTCTGTGTTGAGAGCTCAGTCGATCTGCGTTCGACCAGTGTTGCCAACTTAGCGACTTTGTCGCTATATTTAGCGAGTTTTCAGACCCCTTAGCGACTTTTTTTTTCTAAAAAGCGACTAGCGACAAATCTGGCGACTTTTTCTGGTGTTATTGGAGACTTATTTATGACGACTTTTTGACGTGAAAATGCGTATCGCTCTTACTCTCAACAAGCAGCGGTGCTGCCATGGGCACCTCACCCAAGCCAAAGCACTCACAGGCGGAGGATAGTCCTCCCCCAGCTGCTAATGAATCGCGCATGAGCGAAGCCGCTGCTCCCGCACTGACTATAACTCAGTCAGTTCTTCTTTTACTGTTATGCTGTTTTGTGGATCACAAGGTTTAAAACTACTTATAAACACACACACACACACACACACACACACAAAGTAACTATCAGAGTGCCAATTACGGGTCTCTTTTGCCGGTCCAAATCCGGATAAAGGAGCTCATGAATAGTCCATCATAGTTCCAACATAGTTCATGGAAGGCACTAGAGCTCAGGGAACGGTCCAAGTTGAAGTCTCCTGAAAGAAAAACAAACAAAAAACCCCCCCAAAAAACAACGGAGCTTCTCTTTCAAGCAGAACAGGCATGTCGAGGTTTGATCACGAATCCAAAAACATCGATCCAGGGGCCGACCTGGAGGCCAGCGGCACAACAGCCCACAGTTTATTAGTTCAGGGGACCGACCCGGAGGTCGAGGGCACAACAGTCAAAAGGTCAACGGTTCAGAGGGTCGGCCACGAGTCCAATGGTGGTGATGGAGCAGATCAGGGGGCCGGCCACGTGGAAGGTGGCAGTGGCAAAGCAGGCATGGCTGGCCACACTTGGACAGCTTGGTTGACAGCTGGCAGCGACGTGGGCATGACCTGTCGGGTGGCTTGGCAAGTGAACGGCGGCGATGTGGACGAGACCTGTCAGGCGGCTTGGCTGGTGGTCGATGGCAACGTGGGCATGGACGAGACCTATCGGGCGGCTTGGCTGGCGGTCGATGGCGACGTGGGCATGGATGAGACCTGTCGGGCGGCTTGGCTGGCGGTGGATGGCAGCGTGGGCCTGCACCAAGGCCCTCGGGCGACTTGGGTGGTGGTCAATGGCGTAGACAAGACCTCTCAGGTGGCTTGGCAGGTGGTCAACAGTAGTGTGGATGTGGACGTGACCCCTCGGGTGGTTTGGTGGGTTTCCGTGGACAGGCTGTTTTGACAGGCCCTGGAAACAGCCATGCTGGACGTGAACGTGGCGTGGCGACGACCTCTGGCTGGTTCGTGGCAGGCGAGACGAGCACAGGCGTGGCGTCGACCTCTGGCTGGGTCGTTACAGGCGAGACGAGCACAGGCGTGGCGTCGACCTCTGGCTGGGTCAAGGCAGGACCAGGCGAGGCGACGACCTCTGGCTGGGTCGAGGCAGGACCAGGCGAGGCGACGACCTCTGGCTGGGTCGAGGCAGGACCAGGAGTGGCGACGACCTCTGGCTGGGTTGAGGCAGGACCAGGCATGGCGACGACCTCTGGCTGGGTCGGGGCAGGACCAGGCGAGGCGACGACCTCTGGCTGGGTCGAGGCAGGACCAGGCAAGGCGACGACCTCTGGCTGGGTCGAGGCAGGACCAGGAGTGGCAACGACCTCTGGCTGGGTCGAGGCAGGACCAGGCGTGGCGACGACCTCTGGCTGGGTCGAGGCAGGACCAGGCGTGGCGACGACCTCTGGCTGGGTCGAGGCAGGACCAGGCGTGGCGACGACCACTGGCTTGGGCGAGACGAGACCAGGAGTGGCGGCTGCAGGCGATGGAGCAGATGGTGGCGCTGCAGCAGATGTTGCAGAATGCTGGACGGGCTCGGCTGAACCTCCAGCTGGCGTGGCAGGATGCTGGACGGGCTCAGCTGAACCTCCAGCTGGTGTGGCAGTGACCTCTGGCAGGGCCGAGCCGGGAACAGGCGAGGCAGGAACAGGCGAGGCGGGTGGTGGCGCTGAAGCCGCAGGTGGTGAAGCAGAAGGTGGCTGGACAGGCTTACTAGAACCCCCAGCTGACGTGGCATGAGGCTGGACGGGCTCCTTGGGCCCTCCAGCTGACGTGGCATGGTGCCGGACGGGCTCCTCGGGCCCTCCAGCTGACGTGGCATGGTGCTGGACAAGCTCCTCGGGCCCTACAGCTGACGTGGCATGGTGCCGGACGGGCTCCTCGGGCCCTCCAGCTGATGTGACATGGTGCTGCACGGGCTCCTCGGGCCCTCCAGCAATGGAAGAAAACTGCTCCGCTGCTCGGGGTCGCTGACAGCGTGAACGCCGTTTTCTCCGGGAAGGAGGAGGAGACGTGCCAGCCCGCGAATCCTCCAGCGGACCAGGCTGAACCTCCTCCGAGTCTTCATACTGGAGAGGCAGATCCGGGCGGACGTGTACAGTGGAAACAAGGAAGTCCTGGATGAGAGGGTTTAGCGCGCCAAATAGCCAGGGAAGTCCAGAAACCATCCTCTGCAGACGGATGGCAAACTCCTCCTGGTAATCTTCAAACGGCAGCGCAAACCATTCCTGTATGGAACGCCCGGACTGCCATAATGAATTACTTAAATACACCATTAAATAATTAATTAAATGTGGCAATAATTAATTAAAATTGGAATTAATTAATTAAATAAATAGTTATGACACATGTAATTAATTAATTATTGACACATTTAACCCTCTGGTCTTGTTCAAAATCACTACCCTTTCAGCTTGTTCGTGGCCAAAAGTGGCCACCTACAGGTTAGGCCTGTAATTTTTTTTGTTTGTTTGTTTTTTTGCCATTTTTTCTGCATAAAGCTTTTAAGTAACTTCAGTTCTTTCCATAAATATAAAATAATTATTACTTTTTTATTTTTTAACCGTTTAAACACCAGTTTGTTTGTCCACTGCACCAGCTGGACGACAACCTCAAATCTCGCAATTTTATATAATTGCATTGCTACTGAAATTTCTTGTATTATTAATAGTAGAGTCTGGGGCATATAACTGATTCACATCAACATTGATTATAATGCATTGTTATTTTAGTGCAGAGAGAGCAAAAACATAAAAACTCCCTCTCAGCTTGTTCGTGGCCACAAATGGCCACCCCTTGTTTACATTTACAAAATGCTATAAAATTCATATATATTAAGAAAAATGTCCAGTTTTTTTTACATGATTTTTTAGATTAGCATCGGGGCTGTTCATGAAAATCAAAATTTCATTAAAATTCTGAAATTTAACCCTTTAAATACCAGTTAGAGCACATAATCATAACAACTCATAAATAGAGAAAATCATAAAATCCCAGTTTTTTTTCTAAATAATATATGCCATCTGATTTATTTGCTAACTATGATGGAGGTTAGATGCATAGCAATAATTAACAGCATCAATGACATTTATGCAACATTGTGTTTTTTCTGCAGTGGCAGAAAAACCAAAAAACTCCCTCTCAGCTTGTTTGTGGCCAAAAATGGCCACCCCTTGTTTACATATACAAAATGCTATAAAATTCATATATATTAAGAAAAATCTCCACTTTTTTGACTTGATTTTTTAGATTAGTATCAGTGCTGTTCATCAAGACCAAAATTTCAATCAAATTCATAATTTTAACCCTTTAAATACCAGTTAAGCACATAATTTTAATGATTTACATAGGGATAAAAGCATAAAATCTCCATTTTTTTCTAAATAATACATGCAAACTGATTTATTTTCTAACCATGATGGAGGTTAGATGCATAGCAATAATTAAAAGTATCAATGAGTTTTATGCATCTTTGTTTTTTTGTGCAGTGAGAGAAAAACAAAAAAAAATCCCTCTCAGCTTGTTCGTGGCCAAAAATGGCCACCCCCTGTGTACATTTACAAAATGCTATAAAATTCATATATATTAAAACATTTTTCTACTTTCATTGACTTGATTTTTTAAATTAGCACCGCTTCTAGTCATAAAAACCAAAATGTAATTCAAATTCTGATATTATACCCAGTATACCAGTCAGATTATGTATTATAGTAAAAATAGTAATAAAGTTCACATCTTTTAGCATATAAATGGTGAAACCTAATATGTTTTTTTATCATCATTGCAGGTCAGTAACAGTAACAGTTACAATGATTTATTTTTACTTTATTTATTTATTTATTTATTCTTTCTTTTTTTTTGGGGGGGGGGATGAATGGCCAAAAAGCAATGTCACACATGGTGTGTTCGTGGCAAGAAAGGCAATTTAATGACTAAATAATCCCTGCAATCACCAATAAAATGATCAAAATTTATATTCCAGTATCTGTGTGCTTCTGTGTGCATCCTCATTAGCAGCAAGATGTACTAACCACATTAGAGTGGTTTTTGTAGGCACACTTTCTACACCTGGTTCAAGGGGCTGCTGTTCCGTTCCTTTCACGCATCCTTTATTCCCCATCACCGACTGCTGGTTCCTTGTGTGTTGCTGTCAAAAGAAGCATATTCCTCCGTTGCTTTGGCATGTGGGATATCGTCGTGGTAGTTTTGGTGAAGCCAAAGACAGACAACAAAATCTTCCTCTGTTGCAACTGGAGGAGCTGAGGAGGAAGCTCTGGGTTGTTTCCCCTGTGCCGGTTTTCATCTGAGGAGTTCCTCTGCCAATGTGACCGAAGTAAAGACGTTGTCCTCGGAGCTCCTCCGTCAGTTGGAGTCTGAACCCCATGCCTTTTTTACTTCCTGAGAACTTCCAGTGTTGTCATCCAACATGCTATGTATTGCTTTATTCTGGTGTAGGCTCACATCTCCACTTCATCTATAATCCTCCAATCCTCACACCTTGGCCTCCCGTGCAGGTTTGTAAGGGTGCACAGCAGCTAAAAGATCTCCTTTGTTATAAAAAAGTCAAAAGCAGATCTCAGGCTGCTAACGCAGGAAACTGCATACAGGGTGACCCCTAGTTTGATACCAGTGGGTAGTGGATTGTGGTGCAGTCTCTCTTCAGTAGTGGGACCCACATGGTTTTCCTTTCATGGCGGATCCACTGAGTCGCCGGCTCCTCGGTTTCAGAAAATGCTCCTATGTTCTTTTCCATCAGCTGCTCGGCCTCCACCTCCATGCCCCCCAACCCCAATCCTCCCCCAAAGAAGAGGATTCAGGCACTGGCTAGAACTCAACATCAGTGGTGATGCAGTCAGCCTCTTTGAAGATTGTCCCCTCATATTCTGGAGAGGAGGTTTCTTCATCTTGGGCAGATGTATTTTCTTCAAGGGCAGAGGACTGCTTGCTGTCCTTGCTCTCTGACCAGATCATATAGGCAGTGCTTGAAGCAGTGATGATCTAATTGCCATATTGCCAGAATAAATGATCTGGAAGCTGTTAGGCTTACTTACAGCAGTAGCTCTGTCTGCACCTGCATAAACTCCAGGACACGTTTACAAATAGTGTTTGTTGTTGTTTGCGCTCCAGCTGCAGCTGCAGGTTTGAACTCTGCAAAATGTCCTGTGATTGGGGTTTTTTTTGTTTTTGTTTTTGTTTCTAGAGTTGATATTTTGGGTATGGTATCTTTTGATCTTTTTTTTTTGCTAACATACTTAAAAGCAAGCTCTAAAAAGAATATAATAATTTGTATAAAGATCCCACAGTTGTTGTTCAAATGAATAGGCCCTTCCTTCCACCAGAAACCTCAAAATCATCATCATAACATTTCCCAACACTCCAGTTCTCTTGGTGGACATTTCTCTGCAGTCAGCTTCAAAATTTACTCAACTTGTGTCCCTTTTTCAGTCCAATATTTCAACCAATTTATGAGTTAGAGAAAAGTCTCTCTTGGTACTTCTTGAATGCTGGATCTTGCATAGCTTCTAAGAATACTCGAGATGTCCTACTCTTGATTGAAGTCAGGGTCGGCGATGGATAGTAGTTGATCTTGCACATCCATCATTTGGAAGCTGGTTTGGGCACTGTTCAGGTTCAGGCCTGACAACAGGAGGTGTATCACTCCGCTGGTTTTCTACTTAGTGACAGTGTTTACACTGCAATGTGCCTTTGTGACATTCATTAGTGCCCTCACGGACACACAAAACAAAACGACTACACAACAGAACAACTACACAAGACAATACACTAAGTATACACTCCACACTAAACGTCACAAATCTCCCACATCTAAAAACTCTCTCTCTCTCTCTCTCTCTCTCGCTCTGTCTCGCTGCCGTTACCGTCACTCACCCTCTTCCTAAACAACCAAATCCCTTTTTTAAATTGGTCGACATGGTACATTTTTCCACCTACAGGAAAGAGGTGTATGGAATAGTTGAATTCTGATGATACTATATTATTTCTTCCATAGAGGTGGCTTCTTTTCCTTTCTATACTGTTTTCACGGTGTCCTTACAAAACGCTTAAAACACACACACACAAAAACGTTACGACAGTATTTAGAAAAAAGCATGGCTTATATATATCATCATAACTCTGGATTTACTGGCCTGTAATTAAAATTGAAAAACTTTGAAGTCCGAACTTTCAGTGTGGGCTCAAATAGAGACTCAGCGTGGCTGCAGCTTGTTGCCATGTCAGCTTACATCAGTCATGTGATTTGGAGGTGCAGCGTGGACCACAGAGGGTTAATGACACTCACCTTGCTTCCATTTCCAGAGTGTAACATCCAACCACCTGTGTAAAAAGCGAAATTCCCATGGTGTTTTTCAAAATGTGCTCTGGCACAATCATAAGCATCGCTTGCTACTGAAAACAAGAAAAAAGCCGTCCTGCTATGGACTGAACCATTTGTTAATGGTGGAGGGGGGGAACACTATGCAATATATTCAGTTTTAGCATTTATATTCACTGTTGACTGTAACTACGCTCAAAATGTTAATGCTATCTTATTTTAATAAACAACACTGTCATATGCAAAACTGGGGTGGCACTTGGGGTGGCAAGGGATCATTTTAGGGTGGCGGTTGCCACCCCATGCCACCCTTCTAGATCCGCCCCTGCTTATGTGTCCTACGTGTTTCAGTCGCCAATTCTGAATTATAACTAACATTAAAAACATGTTTTTAGGAGGAGAGAGAGCAAATAAACTCGATTAACAGCTGATCTTTGGGTTTCTGTTCAGTAATCTGCGTGACCTGCGTATAATCGCAGAAGAGAGATAACGTTGGTGTTTCCGTCATGTAGTAGCTGCTGGCTTTAACTGTATACAAAGGTTGTTCGACACTATGAAACACATAAAGACTTCATGATGTTCAGCTAATATTTTTATTGTGAATATTAATCATGCATCTCTCCACAATCCATCTTCAGCTCTCTGAGTTAACCCAGAGTTTCCCAGCTGACTATCTGTCATCTATGAATATGTCACGGGTCATATCAATATGATTTTACAGAAAAGCATCCTTATTACTGCCAACTATTCCAGAGACGTGGAAATCTACAGCATAAAGAACACAAAAATATAGCAGTCTAACGCAACACTGTAACAGAGACGAACCGTCAGTTTGTCGCAGATCAAAGTGGAAAGAAAGTGATTGG
>NW_027052316.1:0-38683 GCF_036321145.2 Pelmatolapia mariae | reverse complement strand
GGTACTTCGGAGAAGAGGATACACAAGGTCCTTTTTGAGGGACTGTTTTAAAACATTTCAGGTCCAAAAGGAACCGGATCCTGCTAAAATTATCCCATTGGTAACAACGTTTTCCAAAATGAGTACAATTATGAACAATAGACTAAAAACAAATTTTCAGGATATGATTGGGGGACAAAAAATATTGGATAATCACAGAATCATAATCCGCATACAGAAGGAATAAAAATTTGAAGGACCTACTAGTTCACGCTAGACTAAAACCCATACAACAAAGGCCGGATAAAAGCAGGTTAATTAGCAATTTTTGCACATTGGCATATATTAGAAACAGAGTAAACAAGAACATCTTTACAATCAGGCAACGATTTAATCCCCGTTCAAATAACTGTACTTATATGATATTTTGTGCCAAATGTGGAGCACAGTACGTCGGCGAGACTAAGAATTCCATATCTGTTAGAATGTATCAACATCGTTACAATATTAAAAATAAAAAGGAAATTCATACCTTATTGGTTAAACATTTTATTTTGCATGGCTGGCAGAATCTCAGGGTAGCGGGGTTACAAAGGAATGTGACATGGACGGACAACGAGAGACGTAAATGCGAAAGGAGATGGATTTTCAATTTGGGAACAAGGGAGGCATCAGGGCTAAACGAAAGGGTGTAATCCGACATAGGACCCGAAGTCCTGACCCAAAATTCACCCCAACTTCTCATGCAGACCCCAACCCCGGTCGTATTCCCACCAAGGTTGGAACCCCAACCGGTGGTATAATCCTAACCCTAACCACACTAATTGGAGTCATTATTATAACCCTATCCCCATCCAATCCCTAACCATAACCATACCCCTATCCCATCCTAACCCTAATCTTAACCTGACCCCCATCCAAACCCCTAACCCTAACCCTAACCATATCCCCTCCCCCCTCCTAATCCTAATCTTAACCTGGGGGCCATAATACAAAAACCCTTATCCTAATATTTACAGTTAATTACAATTGGGCATGGACATTCTTTACATCACAAAAATCAATTCAAATCTATTTTTAATTGATAAATAATGAGATTTTGATTAAAGAACCGTGGAATCACGTAAAACGTTAAAAAACAGTGTATTCAAAACAACATTCTGTAAAACCGATTTCATGGGATAGGGTAGGAACATCACAATATTAAAAAGACAGGTGGTGTGTTAAAGTATTAAAAAAAAGTGTAATTTCATGATATTATTTCCCAAAAAACAATTACAGTTAAAAGATTAAATATTAAAAACAGTGTATGGTAAAATGTCTACAATTCATATTTAAGGGTAATGGTTTAAAAAGGATTGACATATAGAAGGTTAGTATACATTTCATAGAAGCAGAATTGGAAAGGGATTGACAAAACATTTTTCTAAAAAAAAACACACACAGACGGAAGGGTATAAAGGGAGGTGGAGTCAGCCAGGAGCTCATTCGGATTTGGAGCTTGAAGAGTGAACATCTCTTACCAGCCACAGCATTGTGCATTACAGCCACATTTTCTCACTAGTTTTTTTGTGTGCCAGGCGCCTGAAGAAGACCCTTGAGGGGTCGAAACGTTGCGCGTACGGCACACTACCTTTTTGAATTTATTAATTAAATAAAACTTTTGCTTTAATTTCTTTTGTTTTTTTTCCTTTTTTTTCATTATCTACATTTATTTCTCGCCTCATAAAAGCTCAAATAAGAGTTATAATTACTTATATAACAAAGGCGAACCCAAATCACAAAAACTAAAACACAACAACACAAACACAAAAATTAACCAAAGACTGAGGACCGGATGGCCTCAGCAGGTTGGACCGTCGTCCGATACGGGAAAAGGCGGAAGCTTTCCCGTAATCGTGACAACCAGCAGGGTGGGTTTCCTTCGGGAGGGATGGCCCGTGCATTTCCTGCCCCACAGAGGTGGCAGGCTCAGTCCCCTTCCCCTAACTTGCCAGTGCCTCGCTCCGGAGGACCCACCCGCTACCGTGGTCCACAATCCCGCTCTTATGCATCGGTTGCTCGCAGCAACGCCTTCCAAACTGTCCGGTTCATCCCTAGACGACAGGTTCAGGGCGTGAACCAGGATCAGCGTCGTCCGGCAGACCCGGCATTTGGTGGGCTAGTGCGTAAGCTTTATGGGGTTATTAAAATGGTGCACCATTTGCAAAATGTCGCCCCAGCCCCGGGTAAGGACGAACCTAGGACCATCTCACGGATGGTAGAGCATTTGGGGAACATGATCAAACCAGCAGCTCCCACAGCACACACGACAGATATGATTTTGGGAAATGCCATGAACTGGGGGCATAACACCCTAATCATACTGGAGGACCATTACCGGACAGGGTTGGAGAAAATGTTGGCGGAGCTGACCAACGATCTTGTCCCGGATTGAAGGAGGCCTTCAATGTCGCCACTCGGTGGGCCCACAGGAACTTGCCACGCATGAAAAATGAGTCCATTGAGCATGCTGAGGCAATGATAGCATCGTGTGGGAATGATAGAGGGGTCACTCAGGGACCAACCACAAATGGGTCCGTGCCTCGTCAGATCGTCCAACGGCGCGAGCACGAACAGATGGCTGCACTCAAACAGGGGATGCACAAAGTCATGGCACCCAAACAGTTACCCCCACAGCCCCTCAACAACAACAGAGGGTGGAGGTGGAACACAGGACGGTGCAGTCAGGACCGAAGTCCCACACAGTGGCCACCATGACGGGGGACATCCCGGAGGAGGGAGGAACGGGGTCGACCCCACAAGGAGAAGGGATACAGGGGATGTTGCCCTGGTCCCCGGATCCTGGGGAGGGACCAAGTGAGCAACCTAGAGTGGAACCTCCCAAAGAGCGCAGAACGGTGCGGGGAAGGTTGAGTACAAGGCGGAGGCGTTCCCCTGCCTTTTCTTCCTCCTCGTCTTCTACTGGACCCCTTGGATGATGATAGAATTCTGGCCATCTTAGCAGATTTGGCGGGGGAATCTGCAGAGGAAGGACAGCAGGAGGGCTCCGAAAGAAATCGGATGAATCCTGCTACACAGATTGGGTCAACCGAAGAAGTACGAGTCCCAAGTGCTGGATTCCAGGGTGACGAGGACCAGGCAGCCTCTGGCCAGTCACCGCAGGTTGACACTTCTGTAGCCCAGGAGGCTTCCCCACAAGGTGGCACTCCTGTGGTGAGACATCAGCAACCGAAATTCAGGGTCAGGAGACACATTGTCACGGAACGGAAAATGGTCGACTGGGGCCTGAGTGTTGGTTGCAAATGGCTCATTATTGGAGACTCAAATTTGTCGAGAATACCACCACACTCGATCCCAGATTTGCAAATTGAGAGTTACCCAGGGGCCAATTTTAGACACATTCAGGCCATTATTGCAAAGGCAACTAAGCATGTGACCGTTGAGAAAGTGGTCTTGTCAGCGGGAATCAACTCCAAGCAACAGAAGGCTAGGGAAACGGCCATAAAACAACTCCAGGCAGCAGTAAGGGCAGCAAAACTGCAGTTTCCGTATGCAGAAATCTGGGTGCCAGTTATAAACTTCTCGCCGGGACTACCAAGGGAGGAACGGGGGGTGTTGGACATCATTAATACCCATATTTACAAGAATATGCCATTCCTCCCTCCACTTCCGCACAGGAAATTTGCCACAGAGGGAGATCTGGTACATTGGACCCGAGAGACGGGTCGAGCAATGCTGGAGCATTGGAGCAACATTTTAAACTTCAAATCCCGTCGAGTCGGAGCGGGGAGCAAAATGTAGGTTCAGATCCTGTGGCAGGTAAAAATGTCATAGTATTGACAAAGAATTTCAGGCTCACAAAGGCACAGGAGAACCTTTTGAATAAGGGATTGACGTTTATTCCGACATTGGATATACACAAGAAACAAAAAGCACAGTTACAATTGGATATGCAGGAGTACCATCGCAAAATTAAATTAATGTCCTACTTTGACAGTTTCTTGGAACGGAGACCTAAACCCTTCATAGGAAAATCTTCCTGGGTTCCGCATCCGGATAAAATTCATCCCCAGGTCAACAAATTGATAGAAAAAGACAGAGAGGATTTTAATAAGTATTTCAAGTGTTACAGGAAAAGAAAAATTTGAAACAAAACGAAGTCAAGGCTTTAAGGGAATTAATAAACAATAGGAATATAGTAATTAAACCGGCGGATAAAGGAAGTACAATAGTAATCATGGGAAGGGATCAATACATACAAGAGGGGGAAAGACAATTGAACAATTCTATCTATTATAAAAAGTTGGATGAACCCATGTATTTAAAAACAATTCCAATAGTACATAAAATTTTGGACAAACTCTGGGAACGCAAATTCATAAATAGTAAACAAAGGCAATATTTAAAAGGGCAGGATGAACCGAGACCAAGGAGGTTTTATTTATTGCCAAAAATTCATAAAGATCCCAACACGTGGCCGGTCCCATTTGAAATTCCAGCGGGAAGGCCGATCGTATCGGATTGCGGGAGCGAAACGTACAGAACGGCGGAGTTCATTGACTTTTATTTGAATCCCCTCTCTTCGAGACATGCTTCGTATGTTAAGGATACATACCATTTTGTGGACATAGTGAAAGGATTGTCGGTTCCAAAGGATTCAATGTTTTTCTCTATTGATGTGGAAAGTTTGTACACAAACATTGATACAGGTGCTGGAATAGCGGCGGTAAAAAAGATATTTAATAAGTACCCCGACATTACTAGACCGGATAACGAAATTTTGCAGTTACTGAAGATTAATTTGATGAGGAATGATTTCGAATTTAATGGGAAATTCTACCTGCAAGTTAAAGGGACAGCGATGGGAAAGAAATTTTCGCCAGCATACGCTAATATTTTTATGGCCATCTGGGAGGAGGAGGCCTTTGCCCACTGCCCGGAGAAGCCATTACATTATTGGCGGTACCTGGACGATATTTGGGGTATCTGGACAGGTTCTAGGGAGGGTTTTCAGAGATGGTTTGACATCCTGAATTCACATGACCCTTCAATTAAATTAAAATACATATTACATTCGGAATACGTCAACTTTTAGATACTACAGTTTACAAAGGACCAACATTTGACATAACTCATAAATTGGATATAAAAGTCTTTTTCAAGGAAACAGATACACACGCACTTCTATTCAAATCAAGTTTTCATCCGGCTCATACATATAAAGGACTAATTAAGTCGCAACTAATTAGGTTCAGGAGGATATGCTCACGGGAGGAAGGCTTTTTGGAGGCAGTTCGAGTACTGTTTACGGTACTTCGGAGAAGAGGATACACAAGGTCCTTTTTGAGGGACTGTTTTAAAACATTTCAGGTCCAAAAGGAACCGGATCCTGCTAAAATTATCCCATTGGTAACAACGTTTTCCAAAATGAGTACAATTATGAACAATAGACTAAAAACAAATTTTCAGGATATGATTGGGGGACAAAAAATATTGGATAATCACAGAATCATATCCGCATACAGAAGGAATAAAAATTTGAAGGACCTACTAGTTCACGCTAGACTAAAACCCATACAACAAAGGCCGGATAAAAGCAGGTTAATTAGCAATTTTTGCACATTGGCATATATTAGAAACAGAGTAAACAAGAACATCTTTACAATCAGGCAACGATTTAATCCCCGTTCAAATAACTGTACTTATATGATATTTTGTGCCAAATGTGGAGCACAGTACGTCGGCGAGACTAAGAATTCCATATCTGTTAGAATGTATCAACATCGTTACAATATTAAAAATAAAAAGGAAATTCATACCTTATTGGTTAAACATTTTATTTTGCATGGCTGGCAGAATCTCAGGGTAGCGGGGTTACAAAGGAATGTGACATGGACGGACAACGAGAGACGTAAATGCGAAAGGAGATGGATTTTCAATTTGGGAACAAGGGAGGCATCAGGGCTAAACGAAAGGGTGTAATCCGACATAGGACCCGAAGTCCTGACCCAAAATTCACCCCAACTTCTCATGCAGACCCCAACCCCGGTCGTATTCCCACCAAGGTTGGAACCCCAACCGGTGGTATAATCCTAACCCTAACCACACTAATTGGAGTCATTATTATAACCCTATCCCCATCCAATCCCTAACCATAACCATACCCCTATCCCATCCTAACCCTAATCTTAACCTGACCCCCATCCAAACCCCTAACCCTAACCCTAACCATATCCCCTCCCCCCTCCTAATCCTAATCTTAACCTGGGGGCCATAATACAAAAACCCTTATCCTAATATTTACAGTTAATTACAATTGGGCATGGACATTCTTTACATCACAAAAATCAATTCAAATCTATTTTTAATTGATAAATAATGAGATTTTGATTAAAGAACCGTGGAATCACGTAAAACGTTAAAAAACAGTGTATTCAAAACAACATTCTGTAAAACCGATTTCATGGGATAGGGTAGGAACATCACAATATTAAAAAGACAGGTGGTGTGTTAAAGTATTAAAAAAAAGTGTAATTTCATGATATTATTTCCCAAAAAACAATTACAGTTAAAAAGATTAAATATTAAAAACAGTGTATGGTAAAATGTCTACAATTCATATTTAAGGGTAATGGTTTAAAAAGGATTGACATATAGAAGGTTAGTATACATTTCATAGAAGCAGAATTGGAAAGGGATTGACAAAACATTTTTCTAAAAAAAACACACACAGACGGAAGGGTATAAAGGGAGGTGGAGTCAGCCAGGAGCTCATTCGGATTTGGAGCTTGAAGAGTGAACATCTCTTACCAGCCACAGCATTGTGCATTACAGCCACATTTTCTCACTAGTTTTTTTGTGTGCCAGGCGCCTGAAGAAGACCCTTGAGGGGTCGAAACGTTGCGCGTACGGCACACTACCTTTTTGAATTTATTAATTAAATAAAACTTTTGCTTTAATTTCTTTTGTTTTTTTTCCTTTTTTTTCATTATCTACATTTATTTCTCGCCTCATAAAAGCTCAAATAAGAGTTATAATTACTTATATAACAAAGGCGAACCCAAATCACAAAAACTAAAACACAACAACACAAACACAAAAATTAACCAAAGACTGAGGACCGGATGGCCTCAGCAGGTTGGACCGTCGTCCGATACGGGAAAAGGCGGAAGCTTTCCCGTAATCGTGACAACCAGCAGGGTGGGTTTCCTTCGGGAGGGATGGCCCGTGCATTTCCTGCCCCACAGAGGTGGCAGGCTCAGTCCCCTTCCCCTAACTTGCCAGTGCCTCGCTCCGGAGGACCCACCCGCTACCGTGGTCCACAATCCCGCTCTTATGCATCGGTTGCTCGCAGCAACGCCTTCCAAACTGTCCGGTTCATCCCTAGACGACAGGTTCAGGGCGTGAACCAGGATCAGCGTCGTCCGGCAGACCCGGCATTTGGTGGGCTAGTGCGTAAGCTTTATGGGGTTATTAAAATGGTGCACCATTTGCAAAATGTCGCCCCAGCCCCGGGTAAGGACGAACCTAGGACCATCTCACGGATGGTAGAGCATTTGGGGAACATGATCAAACCAGCAGCTCCCACAGCACACACGACAGATATGATTTTGGGAAATGCCATGAACTGGGGGCATAACACCCTAATCATACTGGAGGACCATTACCGGACAGGGTTGGAGAAAATGTTGGCGGAGCTGACCAACGATCTTGTCCCGGATTGGAAGGAGGCCTTCAATGTCGCCACTCGGTGGGCCCACAGGAACTTGCCACGCATGAAAAATGAGTCCATTGAGCATGCTGAGGCAATGATAGCATCGTGTGGGAATGATAGAGGGGTCACTCAGGACCAACCACAAATGGTCCGTGCCTCGTCAGATCGTCCAACGGCGCGAGCACGAACAGATGGCTGCACTCAAACAGGGGATGCACAAAGTCATGGCACCCAAACAGTTACCCCCACAGCCCCTCAACAACAACAGAGGGTGGAGGTGGAACACAGGACGGTGCAGTCAGGACCGAAGTCCCACACAGTGGCCACCATGACGGGGGACATCCCGGAGGAGGGAGGAACGGGGTCGACCCCACAAGGAGAAGGGATACAGGGGATGTTGCCCTGGTCCCCGGATCCTGGGGAGGGACCAAGTGAGCAACCTAGAGTGGAACCTCCCAAAGAGCGCAGAACGGTGCGGGGAAGGTTGAGTACAAGGCGGAGGCGTTCCCCTGCCTTTTCTTCCTCCTCGTCTTCTACTGGACCCTTGGATGATGATAGAATTCTGGCCATCTTAGCAGATTTGGCGGGGGAATCTGCAGAGGAAGGACAGCAGGAGGGCTCCGAAAGAAATCGGATGAATCCTGCTACACAGATTGGGTCAACCGAAGAAGTACGAGTCCCAAGTGCTGGATTCCAGGGTGACGAGGACCAGGCAGCCTCTGGCCAGTCACCGCAGGTTGACACTTCTGTAGCCCAGGAGGCTTCCCCACAAGGTGGCACTCCTGTGGTGAGACATCAGCAACCGAAATTCAGGGTCAGGAGACACATTGTCACGGAACGGAAAATGGTCGACTGGGGCCTGAGTGTTGGTTGCAAATGGCTCATTATTGGAGACTCAAATTTGTCGAGAATACCACCACACTCGATCCCAGATTTGCAAATTGAGAGTTACCCAGGGGCCAATTTTAGACACATTCAGGCCATTATTGCAAAGGCAACTAAGCATGTGACCGTTGAGAAAGTGGTCTTGTCAGCGGGAATCAACTCCAAGCAACAGAAGGCTAGGGAAACGGCCATAAAACAACTCCAGGCAGCAGTAAGGGCAGCAAAACTGCAGTTTCCGTATGCAGAAATCTGGGTGCCAGTTATAAACTTCTCGCCGGGACTACCAAGGGAGGAACGGGGGGTGTTGGACATCATTAATACCCATATTTACAAGAATATGCCATTCCTCCCTCCACTTCCGCACAGGAAATTTGCCACAGAGGGAGATCTGGTACATTGGACCCGAGAGACGGGTCGAGCAATGCTGGAGCATTGGAGCAACATTTTAAACTTCAAATCCCGTCGAGTCGGAGCGGGGAGCAAAATGTAGGTTCAGATCCTGTGGCAGGTAAAAATGTCATAGTATTGACAAAGAATTTCAGGCTCACAAAGGCACAGGAGAACCTTTTGAATAAGGGATTGACGTTTATTCCGACATTGGATATACACAAGAAACAAAAAGCACAGTTACAATTGGATATGCAGGAGTACCATCGCAAAATTAAATTAATGTCCTACTTTGACAGTTTCTTGGAACGGAGACCTAAACCCTTCATAGGAAAATCTTCCTGGGTTCCGCATCCGGATAAAATTCATCCCCAGGTCAACAAATTGATAGAAAAAGACAGAGAGGATTTTAATAAGTATTTCAAGTGTTACAGGGAAAAGAAAAATTTGAAACAAAACGAAGTCAAGGCTTTAAGGGAATTAATAAACAATAGGAATATAGTAATTAAACCGGCGGATAAAGGAAGTACAATAGTAATCATGGGAAGGGATCAATACATACAAGAGGGGGAAAGACAATTGAACAATTCTATCTATTATAAAAAGTTGGATGAACCCATGTATTTAAAAACAATTCCAATAGTACATAAAATTTTGGACAAACTCTGGGAACGCAAATTCATAAATAGTAAACAAAGGCAATATTTAAAAGGGCAGGATGAACCGAGACCAAGGAGGTTTTATTTATTGCCAAAAATTCATAAAGATCCCAACACGTGGCCGGTCCCATTTGAAATTCCAGCGGGAAGGCCGATCGTATCGGATTGCGGGAGCGAAACGTACAGAACGGCGGAGTTCATTGACTTTTATTTGAATCCCCTCTCTTCGAGACATGCTTCGTATGTTAAGGATACATACCATTTTGTGGACATAGTGAAAGGATTGTCGGTTCCAAAGGATTCAATGTTTTTCTCTATTGATGTGGAAAGTTTGTACACAAACATTGATACAGGTGCTGGAATAGCGGCGGTAAAAAAGATATTTAATAAGTACCCCGACATTACTAGACCGGATAACGAAATTTTGCAGTTACTGAAGATTAATTTGATGAGGAATGATTTCGAATTTAATGGGAAATTCTACCTGCAAGTTAAAGGGACAGCGATGGGAAAGAAATTTTCGCCAGCATACGCTAATATTTTTATGGCCATCTGGGAGGAGGAGGCCTTTGCCCACTGCCCGGAGAAGCCATTACATTATTGGCGGTACCTGGACGATATTTGGGGTATCTGGACAGGTTCTAGGGAGGGTTTTCAGAGATGGTTTGACATCCTGAATTCACATGACCCTTCAATTAAATTAAAATACATATTACATTCGGAATACGTCAACTTTTTAGATACTACAGTTTACAAAGGACCAACATTTGACATAACTCATAAATTGGATATAAAAGTCTTTTTCAAGGAAACAGATACACACGCACTTCTATTCAAATCAAGTTTTCATCCGGCTCATACATATAAAGGACTAATTAAGTCGCAACTAATTAGGTTCAGGAGGATATGCTCACGGGAGGAAGGCTTTTTGGAGGCAGTTCGAGTACTGTTTACGGTACTTCGGAGAAGAGGATACACAAGGTCCTTTTTGAGGGACTGTTTTAAAACATTTCAGGTCCAAAAGGAACCGGATCCTGCTAAAATTATCCCATTGGTAACAACGTTTTCCAAAATGAGTACAATTATGAACAATAGACTAAAAACAAATTTTCAGGATATGATTGGGGGACAAAAAATATTGGATAATCACAGAATCATATCCGCATACAGAAGGAATAAAAATTTGAAGGACCTACTAGTTCACGCTAGACTAAAACCCATACAACAAAGGCCGGATAAAAGCAGGTTAATTAGCAATTTTTGCACATTGGCATATATTAGAAACAGAGTAAACAAGAACATCTTTACAATCAGGCAACGATTTAATCCCCGTTCAAATAACTGTACTTATATGATATTTTGTGCCAAATGTGGAGCACAGTACGTCGGCGAGACTAAGAATTCCATATCTGTTAGAATGTATCAACATCGTTACAATATTAAAAATAAAAAGGAAATTCATACCTTATTGGTTAAACATTTTATTTTGCATGGCTGGCAGAATCTCAGGGTAGCGGGGTTACAAAGGAATGTGACATGGACGGACAACGAGAGACGTAAATGCGAAAGGAGATGGATTTTCAATTTGGGAACAAGGGAGGCATCAGGGCTAAACGAAAGGGTGTAATCCGACATAGGACCCGAAGTCCTGACCCAAAATTCACCCCAACTTCTCATGCAGACCCCAACCCCGGTCGTATTCCCACCAAGGTTGGAACCCCAACCGGTGGTATAATCCTAACCCTAACCACACTAATTGGAGTCATTATTATAACCCTATCCCCATCCAATCCCTAACCATAACCATACCCCTATCCCATCCTAACCCTAATCTTAACCTGACCCCCATCCAAACCCCTAACCCTAACCCTAACCATATCCCCTCCCCCCTCCTAATCCTAATCTTAACCTGGGGGCCATAATACAAAAACCCTTATCCTAATATTTACAGTTAATTACAATTGGGCATGGACATTCTTTACATCACAAAAATCAATTCAAATCTATTTTTAATTGATAAATAATGAGATTTTGATTAAAGAACCGTGGAATCACGTAAAACGTTAAAAAACAGTGTATTCAAAACAACATTCTGTAAAACCGATTTCATGGGATAGGGTAGGAACATCACAATATTAAAAAGACAGGTGGTGTGTTAAAGTATTAAAAAAAAGTGTAATTTCATGATATTATTTCCCAAAAAACAATTACAGTTAAAAAGATTAAATATTAAAAACAGTGTATGGTAAAATGTCTACAATTCATATTTAAGGGTAATGGTTTAAAAAGGATTGACATATAGAAGGTTAGTATACATTTCATAGAAGCAGAATTGGAAAGGGATTGACAAAACATTTTTCTAAAAAAAACACACACAGACGGAAGGGTATAAAGGGAGGTGGAGTCAGCCAGGAGCTCATTCGGATTTGGAGCTTGAAGAGTGAACATCTCTTACCAGCCACAGCATTGTGCATTACAGCCACATTTTCTCACTAGTTTTTTTGTGTGCCAGGCGCCTGAAGAAGACCCTTGAGGGGTCGAAACGTTGCGCGTACGGCACACTACCTTTTTGAATTTATTAATTAAATAAAACTTTTGCTTTAATTTCTTTTGTTTTTTTTCCTTTTTTTTCATTATCTACATTTATTTCTCGCCTCATAAAAGCTCAAATAAGAGTTATAATTACTTATATAACAAAGGCGAACCCAAATCACAAAAACTAAAACACAACAACACAAACACAAAAATTAACCAAAGACTGAGGACCGGATGGCCTCAGCAGGTTGGACCGTCGTCCGATACGGGAAAAGGCGGAAGCTTTCCCGTAATCGTGACAACCAGCAGGGTGGGTTTCCTTCGGGAGGGATGGCCCGTGCATTTCCTGCCCCACAGAGGTGGCAGGCTCAGTCCCCTTCCCCTAACTTGCCAGTGCCTCGCTCCGGAGGACCCACCCGCTACCGTGGTCCACAATCCCGCTCTTATGCATCGGTTGCTCGCAGCAACGCCTTCCAAACTGTCCGGTTCATCCCTAGACGACAGGTTCAGGGCGTGAACCAGGATCAGCGTCGTCCGGCAGACCCGGCATTTGGTGGGCTAGTGCGTAAGCTTTATGGGGTTATTAAAATGGTGCACCATTTGCAAAATGTCGCCCCAGCCCCGGGTAAGGACGAACCTAGGACCATCTCACGGATGGTAGAGCATTTGGGGAACATGATCAAACCAGCAGCTCCCACAGCACACACGACAGATATGATTTTGGGAAATGCCATGAACTGGGGGCATAACACCCTAATCATACTGGAGGACCATTACCGGACAGGGTTGGAGAAAATGTTGGCGGAGCTGACCAACGATCTTGTCCCGGATTGGAAGGAGGCCTTCAATGTCGCCACTCGGTGGGCCCACAGGAACTTGCCACGCATGAAAAATGAGTCCATTGAGCATGCTGAGGCAATGATAGCATCGTGTGGGAATGATAGAGGGGTCACTCAGGACCAACCACAAATGGTCCGTGCCTCGTCAGATCGTCCAACGGCGCGAGCACGAACAGATGGCTGCACTCAAACAGGGGATGCACAAAGTCATGGCACCCAAACAGTTACCCCCACAGCCCCTCAACAACAACAGAGGGTGGAGGTGGAACACAGGACGGTGCAGTCAGGACCGAAGTCCCACACAGTGGCCACCATGACGGGGGACATCCCGGAGGAGGGAGGAACGGGGTCGACCCCACAAGGAGAAGGGATACAGGGGATGTTGCCCTGGTCCCCGGATCCTGGGGAGGGACCAAGTGAGCAACCTAGAGTGGAACCTCCCAAAGAGCGCAGAACGGTGCGGGGAAGGTTGAGTACAAGGCGGAGGCGTTCCCCTGCCTTTTCTTCCTCCTCGTCTTCTACTGGACCCTTGGATGATGATAGAATTCTGGCCATCTTAGCAGATTTGGCGGGGGAATCTGCAGAGGAAGGACAGCAGGAGGGCTCCGAAAGAAATCGGATGAATCCTGCTACACAGATTGGGTCAACCGAAGAAGTACGAGTCCCAAGTGCTGGATTCCAGGGTGACGAGGACCAGGCAGCCTCTGGCCAGTCACCGCAGGTTGACACTTCTGTAGCCCAGGAGGCTTCCCCACAAGGTGGCACTCCTGTGGTGAGACATCAGCAACCGAAATTCAGGGTCAGGAGACACATTGTCACGGAACGGAAAATGGTCGACTGGGGCCTGAGTGTTGGTTGCAAATGGCTCATTATTGGAGACTCAAATTTGTCGAGAATACCACCACACTCGATCCCAGATTTGCAAATTGAGAGTTACCCAGGGGCCAATTTTAGACACATTCAGGCCATTATTGCAAAGGCAACTAAGCATGTGACCGTTGAGAAAGTGGTCTTGTCAGCGGGAATCAACTCCAAGCAACAGAAGGCTAGGGAAACGGCCATAAAACAACTCCAGGCAGCAGTAAGGGCAGCAAAACTGCAGTTTCCGTATGCAGAAATCTGGGTGCCAGTTATAAACTTCTCGCCGGGACTACCAAGGGAGGAACGGGGGGTGTTGGACATCATTAATACCCATATTTACAAGAATATGCCATTCCTCCCTCCACTTCCGCACAGGAAATTTGCCACAGAGGGAGATCTGGTACATTGGACCCGAGAGACGGGTCGAGCAATGCTGGAGCATTGGAGCAACATTTTAAACTTCAAATCCCGTCGAGTCGGAGCGGGGAGCAAAATGTAGGTTCAGATCCTGTGGCAGGTAAAAATGTCATAGTATTGACAAAGAATTTCAGGCTCACAAAGGCACAGGAGAACCTTTTGAATAAGGGATTGACGTTTATTCCGACATTGGATATACACAAGAAACAAAAAGCACAGTTACAATTGGATATGCAGGAGTACCATCGCAAAATTAAATTAATGTCCTACTTTGACAGTTTCTTGGAACGGAGACCTAAAC
The DNA here is from genome assembly GCF_036321145.2 of Pelmatolapia mariae. Taxonomy (NCBI): domain Eukaryota; kingdom Metazoa; phylum Chordata; class Actinopteri; order Cichliformes; family Cichlidae; genus Pelmatolapia; species Pelmatolapia mariae. Next base: position 24,103 of record NW_027052316.1, on the reverse strand, counting down.
CCTTCATAGGAAAATCTTCCTGGGTTCCGCATCCGGATAAAATTCATCCCCAGGTCAACAAATTGATAGAAAAAGACAGAGAGGATTTTAATAAGTATTTCAAGTGTTACAGGGAAAAGAAAAATTTGAAACAAAACGAAGTCAAGGCTTTAAGGGAATTAATAAACAATAGGAATATAGTAATTAAACCGGCGGATAAAGGAAGTACAATAGTAATCATGGGAAGGGATCAATACATACAAGAGGGGGAAAGACAATTGAACAATTCTATCTATTATAAAAAGTTGGATGAACCCATGTATTTAAAAACAATTCCAATAGTACATAAAATTTTGGACAAACTCTGGGAACGCAAATTCATAAATAGTAAACAAAGGCAATATTTAAAAGGGCAGGATGAACCGAGACCAAGGAGGTTTTATTTATTGCCAAAAATTCATAAAGATCCCAACACGTGGCCGGTCCCATTTGAAATTCCAGCGGGAAGGCCGATCGTATCGGATTGCGGGAGCGAAACGTACAGAACGGCGGAGTTCATTGACTTTTATTTGAATCCCCTCTCTTCGAGACATGCTTCGTATGTTAAGGATACATACCATTTTGTGGACATAGTGAAAGGATTGTCGGTTCCAAAGGATTCAATGTTTTTCTCTATTGATGTGGAAAGTTTGTACACAAACATTGATACAGGTGCTGGAATAGCGGCGGTAAAAAAGATATTTAATAAGTACCCCGACATTACTAGACCGGATAACGAAATTTTGCAGTTACTGAAGATTAATTTGATGAGGAATGATTTCGAATTTAATGGGAAATTCTACCTGCAAGTTAAAGGGACAGCGATGGGAAAGAAATTTTCGCCAGCATACGCTAATATTTTTATGGCCATCTGGGAGGAGGAGGCCTTTGCCCACTGCCCGGAGAAGCCATTACATTATTGGCGGTACCTGGACGATATTTGGGGTATCTGGACAGGTTCTAGGGAGGGTTTTCAGAGATGGTTTGACATCCTGAATTCACATGACCCTTCAATTAAATTAAAATACATATTACATTCGGAATACGTCAACTTTTTAGATACTACAGTTTACAAAGGACCAACATTTGACATAACTCATAAATTGGATATAAAAGTCTTTTTCAAGGAAACAGATACACACGCACTTCTATTCAAATCAAGTTTTCATCCGGCTCATACATATAAAGGACTAATTAAGTCGCAACTAATTAGGTTCAGGAGGATATGCTCACGGGAGGAAGGCTTTTTGGAGGCAGTTCGAGTACTGTTTACGGTACTTCGGAGAAGAGGATACACAAGGTCCTTTTTGAGGGACTGTTTTAAAACATTTCAGGTCCAAAAGGAACCGGATCCTGCTAAAATTATCCCATTGGTAACAACGTTTTCCAAAATGAGTACAATTATGAACAATAGACTAAAAACAAATTTTCAGGATATGATTGGGGGACAAAAAATATTGGATAATCACAGAATCATATCCGCATACAGAAGGAATAAAAATTTGAAGGACCTACTAGTTCACGCTAGACTAAAACCCATACAACAAAGGCCGGATAAAAGCAGGTTAATTAGCAATTTTTGCACATTGGCATATATTAGAAACAGAGTAAACAAGAACATCTTTACAATCAGGCAACGATTTAATCCCCGTTCAAATAACTGTACTTATATGATATTTTGTGCCAAATGTGGAGCACAGTACGTCGGCGAGACTAAGAATTCCATATCTGTTAGAATGTATCAACATCGTTACAATATTAAAAATAAAAAGGAAATTCATACCTTATTGGTTAAACATTTTATTTTGCATGGCTGGCAGAATCTCAGGGTAGCGGGGTTACAAAGGAATGTGACATGGACGGACAACGAGAGACGTAAATGCGAAAGGAGATGGATTTTCAATTTGGGAACAAGGGAGGCATCAGGGCTAAACGAAAGGGTGTAATCCGACATAGGACCCGAAGTCCTGACCCAAAATTCACCCCAACTTCTCATGCAGACCCCAACCCCGGTCGTATTCCCACCAAGGTTGGAACCCCAACCGGTGGTATAATCCTAACCCTAACCACACTAATTGGAGTCATTATTATAACCCTATCCCCATCCAATCCCTAACCATAACCATACCCCTATCCCATCCTAACCCTAATCTTAACCTGACCCCCATCCAAACCCCTAACCCTAACCCTAACCATATCCCCTCCCCCCTCCTAATCCTAATCTTAACCTGGGGGCCATAATACAAAAACCCTTATCCTAATATTTACAGTTAATTACAATTGGGCATGGACATTCTTTACATCACAAAAATCAATTCAAATCTATTTTTAATTGATAAATAATGAGATTTTGATTAAAGAACCGTGGAATCACGTAAAACGTTAAAAAACAGTGTATTCAAAACAACATTCTGTAAAACCGATTTCATGGGATAGGGTAGGAACATCACAATATTAAAAAGACAGGTGGTGTGTTAAAGTATTAAAAAAAAGTGTAATTTCATGATATTATTTCCCAAAAAACAATTACAGTTAAAAAGATTAAATATTAAAAACAGTGTATGGTAAAATGTCTACAATTCATATTTAAGGGTAATGGTTTAAAAAGGATTGACATATAGAAGGTTAGTATACATTTCATAGAAGCAGAATTGGAAAGGGATTGACAAAACATTTTTCTAAAAAAAACACACACAGACGGAAGGGTATAAAGGGAGGTGGAGTCAGCCAGGAGCTCATTCGGATTTGGAGCTTGAAGAGTGAACATCTCTTACCAGCCACAGCATTGTGCATTACAGCCACATTTTCTCACTAGTTTTTTTGTGTGCCAGGCGCCTGAAGAAGACCCTTGAGGGGTCGAAACGTTGCGCGTACGGCACACTACCTTTTTGAATTTATTAATTAAATAAAACTTTTGCTTTAATTTCTTTTGTTTTTTTTCCTTTTTTTTCATTATCTACATTTATTTCTCGCCTCATAAAAGCTCAAATAAGAGTTATAATTACTTATATAACAAAGGCGAACCCAAATCACAAAAACTAAAACACAACAACACAAACACAAAAATTAACCAAAGACTGAGGACCGGATGGCCTCAGCAGGTTGGACCGTCGTCCGATACGGGAAAAGGCGGAAGCTTTCCCGTAATCGTGACAACCAGCAGGGTGGGTTTCCTTCGGGAGGGATGGCCCGTGCATTTCCTGCCCCACAGAGGTGGCAGGCTCAGTCCCCTTCCCCTAACTTGCCAGTGCCTCGCTCCGGAGGACCCACCCGCTACCGTGGTCCACAATCCCGCTCTTATGCATCGGTTGCTCGCAGCAACGCCTTCCAAACTGTCCGGTTCATCCCTAGACGACAGGTTCAGGGCGTGAACCAGGATCAGCGTCGTCCGGCAGACCCGGCATTTGGTGGGCTAGTGCGTAAGCTTTATGGGGTTATTAAAATGGTGCACCATTTGCAAAATGTCGCCCCAGCCCCGGGTAAGGACGAACCTAGGACCATCTCACGGATGGTAGAGCATTTGGGGAACATGATCAAACCAGCAGCTCCCACAGCACACACGACAGATATGATTTTGGGAAATGCCATGAACTGGGGGCATAACACCCTAATCATACTGGAGGACCATTACCGGACAGGGTTGGAGAAAATGTTGGCGGAGCTGACCAACGATCTTGTCCCGGATTGGAAGGAGGCCTTCAATGTCGCCACTCGGTGGGCCCACAGGAACTTGCCACGCATGAAAAATGAGTCCATTGAGCATGCTGAGGCAATGATAGCATCGTGTGGGAATGATAGAGGGGTCACTCAGGACCAACCACAAATGGTCCGTGCCTCGTCAGATCGTCCAACGGCGCGAGCACGAACAGATGGCTGCACTCAAACAGGGGATGCACAAAGTCATGGCACCCAAACAGTTACCCCCACAGCCCCTCAACAACAACAGAGGGTGGAGGTGGAACACAGGACGGTGCAGTCAGGACCGAAGTCCCACACAGTGGCCACCATGACGGGGGACATCCCGGAGGAGGGAGGAACGGGGTCGACCCCACAAGGAGAAGGGATACAGGGGATGTTGCCCTGGTCCCCGGATCCTGGGGAGGGACCAAGTGAGCAACCTAGAGTGGAACCTCCCAAAGAGCGCAGAACGGTGCGGGGAAGGTTGAGTACAAGGCGGAGGCGTTCCCCTGCCTTTTCTTCCTCCTCGTCTTCTACTGGACCCTTGGATGATGATAGAATTCTGGCCATCTTAGCAGATTTGGCGGGGGAATCTGCAGAGGAAGGACAGCAGGAGGGCTCCGAAAGAAATCGGATGAATCCTGCTACACAGATTGGGTCAACCGAAGAAGTACGAGTCCCAAGTGCTGGATTCCAGGGTGACGAGGACCAGGCAGCCTCTGGCCAGTCACCGCAGGTTGACACTTCTGTAGCCCAGGAGGCTTCCCCACAAGGTGGCACTCCTGTGGTGAGACATCAGCAACCGAAATTCAGGGTCAGGAGACACATTGTCACGGAACGGAAAATGGTCGACTGGGGCCTGAGTGTTGGTTGCAAATGGCTCATTATTGGAGACTCAAATTTGTCGAGAATACCACCACACTCGATCCCAGATTTGCAAATTGAGAGTTACCCAGGGGCCAATTTTAGACACATTCAGGCCATTATTGCAAAGGCAACTAAGCATGTGACCGTTGAGAAAGTGGTCTTGTCAGCGGGAATCAACTCCAAGCAACAGAAGGCTAGGGAAACGGCCATAAAACAACTCCAGGCAGCAGTAAGGGCAGCAAAACTGCAGTTTCCGTATGCAGAAATCTGGGTGCCAGTTATAAACTTCTCGCCGGGACTACCAAGGGAGGAACGGGGGGTGTTGGACATCATTAATACCCATATTTACAAGAATATGCCATTCCTCCCTCCACTTCCGCACAGGAAATTTGCCACAGAGGGAGATCTGGTACATTGGACCCGAGAGACGGGTCGAGCAATGCTGGAGCATTGGAGCAACATTTTAAACTTCAAATCCCGTCGAGTCGGAGCGGGGAGCAAAATGTAGGTTCAGATCCTGTGGCAGGTAAAAATGTCATAGTATTGACAAAGAATTTCAGGCTCACAAAGGCACAGGAGAACCTTTTGAATAAGGGATTGACGTTTATTCCGACATTGGATATACACAAGAAACAAAAAGCACAGTTACAATTGGATATGCAGGAGTACCATCGCAAAATTAAATTAATGTCCTACTTTGACAGTTTCTTGGAACGGAGACCTAAACCCTTCATAGGAAAATCTTCCTGGGTTCCGCATCCGGATAAAATTCATCCCCAGGTCAACAAATTGATAGAAAAAGACAGAGAGGATTTTAATAAGTATTTCAAGTGTTACAGGGAAAAGAAAAATTTGAAACAAAACGAAGTCAAGGCTTTAAGGGAATTAATAAACAATAGGAATATAGTAATTAAACCGGCGGATAAAGGAAGTACAATAGTAATCATGGGAAGGGATCAATACATACAAGAGGGGGAAAGACAATTGAACAATTCTATCTATTATAAAAAGTTGGATGAACCCATGTATTTAAAAACAATTCCAATAGTACATAAAATTTTGGACAAACTCTGGGAACGCAAATTCATAAATAGTAAACAAAGGCAATATTTAAAAGGGCAGGATGAACCGAGACCAAGGAGGTTTTATTTATTGCCAAAAATTCATAAAGATCCCAACACGTGGCCGGTCCCATTTGAAATTCCAGCGGGAAGGCCGATCGTATCGGATTGCGGGAGCGAAACGTACAGAACGGCGGAGTTCATTGACTTTTATTTGAATCCCCTCTCTTCGAGACATGCTTCGTATGTTAAGGATACATACCATTTTGTGGACATAGTGAAAGGATTGTCGGTTCCAAAGGATTCAATGTTTTTCTCTATTGATGTGGAAAGTTTGTACACAAACATTGATACAGGTGCTGGAATAGCGGCGGTAAAAAAGATATTTAATAAGTACCCCGACATTACTAGACCGGATAACGAAATTTTGCAGTTACTGAAGATTAATTTGATGAGGAATGATTTCGAATTTAATGGGAAATTCTACCTGCAAGTTAAAGGGACAGCGATGGGAAAGAAATTTTCGCCAGCATACGCTAATATTTTTATGGCCATCTGGGAGGAGGAGGCCTTTGCCCACTGCCCGGAGAAGCCATTACATTATTGGCGGTACCTGGACGATATTTGGGGTATCTGGACAGGTTCTAGGGAGGGTTTTCAGAGATGGTTTGACATCCTGAATTCACATGACCCTTCAATTAAATTAAAATACATATTACATTCGGAATACGTCAACTTTTTAGATACTACAGTTTACAAAGGACCAACATTTGACATAACTCATAAATTGGATATAAAAGTCTTTTTCAAGGAAACAGATACACACGCACTTCTATTCAAATCAAGTTTTCATCCGGCTCATACATATAAAGGACTAATTAAGTCGCAACTAATTAGGTTCAGGAGGATATGCTCACGGGAGGAAGGCTTTTTGGAGGCAGTTCGAGTACTGTTTACGGTACTTCGGAGAAGAGGATACACAAGGTCCTTTTTGAGGGACTGTTTTAAAACATTTCAGGTCCAAAAGGAACCGGATCCTGCTAAAATTATCCCATTGGTAACAACGTTTTCCAAAATGAGTACAATTATGAACAATAGACTAAAAACAAATTTTCAGGATATGATTGGGGGACAAAAAATATTGGATAATCACAGAATCATATCCGCATACAGAAGGAATAAAAATTTGAAGGACCTACTAGTTCACGCTAGACTAAAACCCATACAACAAAGGCCGGATAAAAGCAGGTTAATTAGCAATTTTTGCACATTGGCATATATTAGAAACAGAGTAAACAAGAACATCTTTACAATCAGGCAACGATTTAATCCCCGTTCAAATAACTGTACTTATATGATATTTTGTGCCAAATGTGGAGCACAGTACGTCGGCGAGACTAAGAATTCCATATCTGTTAGAATGTATCAACATCGTTACAATATTAAAAATAAAAAGGAAATTCATACCTTATTGGTTAAACATTTTATTTTGCATGGCTGGCAGAATCTCAGGGTAGCGGGGTTACAAAGGAATGTGACATGGACGGACAACGAGAGACGTAAATGCGAAAGGAGATGGATTTTCAATTTGGGAACAAGGGAGGCATCAGGGCTAAACGAAAGGGTGTAATCCGACATAGGACCCGAAGTCCTGAGCCAAAATTCACCCCAACTTCTCATGCAGACCCCAACCCCGGTCGTATTCCCACCAAGGTTGGAACCCCAACCGGTGGTATAATCCTAACCCTAACCACACTAATTGGAGTCATTATTATAACCCTATCCCCATCCAATCCCTAACCATAACCATACCCCTATCCCATCCTAACCCTAATCTTAACCTGACCCCCATCCAAACCCCTAACCCTAACCCTAACCATATCCCCTCCCCCCTCCTAATCCTAATCTTAACCTGGGGGCCATAATACAAAAACCCTTATCCTAATATTTACAGTTAATTACAATTGGGCATGGACATTCTTTACATCACAAAAATCAATTCAAATCTATTTTTAATTGATAAATAATGAGATTTTGATTAAAGAACCGTGGAATCACGTAAAACGTTAAAAAACAGTGTATTCAAAACAACATTCTGTAAAACCGATTTCATGGGATAGGGTAGGAACATCACAATATTAAAAAGACAGGTGGTGTGTTAAAGTATTAAAAAAAAGTGTAATTTCATGATATTATTTCCCAAAAAACAATTACAGTTAAAAAGATTAAATATTAAAAACAGTGTATGGTAAAATGTCTACAATTCATATTTAAGGGTAATGGTTTAAAAAGGATTGACATATAGAAGGTTAGTATACATTTCATAGAAGCAGAATTGGAAAGGGATTGACAAAACATTTTTCTAAAAAAAACACACACAGACGGAAGGGTATAAAGGGAGGTGGAGTCAGCCAGGAGCTCATTCGGATTTGGAGCTTGAAGAGTGAACATCTCTTACCAGCCACAGCATTGTGCATTACAGCCACATTTTCTCACTAGTTTTTTTGTGTGCCAGGCGCCTGAAGAAGACCCTTGAGGGGTCGAAACGTTGCGCGTACGGCACACTACCTTTTTGAATTTATTAATTAAATAAAACTTTTGCTTTAATTTCTTTTGTTTTTTTTCCTTTTTTTTCATTATCTACATTTATTTCTCGCCTCATAAAAGCTCAAATAAGAGTTATAATTACTTATATAACAAAGGCGAACCCAAATCACAAAAACTAAAACACAACAACACAAACACAAAAATTAACCAAAGACTGAGGACCGGATGGCCTCAGCAGGTTGGACCGTCGTCCGATACGGGAAAAGGCGGAAGCTTTCCCGTAATCGTGACAACCAGCAGGGTGGGTTTCCTTCGGGAGGGATGGCCCGTGCATTTCCTGCCCCACAGAGGTGGCAGGCTCAGTCCCCTTCCCCTAACTTGCCAGTGCCTCGCTCCGGAGGACCCACCCGCTACCGTGGTCCACAATCCCGCTCTTATGCATCGGTTGCTCGCAGCAACGCCTTCCAAACTGTCCGGTTCATCCCTAGACGACAGGTTCAGGGCGTGAACCAGGATCAGCGTCGTCCGGCAGACCCGGCATTTGGTGGGCTAGTGCGTAAGCTTTATGGGGTTATTAAAATGGTGCACCATTTGCAAAATGTCGCCCCAGCCCCGGGTAAGGACGAACCTAGGACCATCTCACGGATGGTAGAGCATTTGGGGAACATGATCAAACCAGCAGCTCCCACAGCACACACGACAGATATGATTTTGGGAAATGCCATGAACTGGGGGCATAACACCCTAATCATACTGGAGGACCATTACCGGACAGGGTTGGAGAAAATGTTGGCGGAGCTGACCAACGATCTTGTCCCGGATTGGAAGGAGGCCTTCAATGTCGCCACTCGGTGGGCCCACAGGAACTTGCCACGCATGAAAAATGAGTCCATTGAGCATGCTGAGGCAATGATAGCATCGTGTGGGAATGATAGAGGGGTCACTCAGGACCAACCACAAATGGTCCGTGCCTCGTCAGATCGTCCAACGGCGCGAGCACGAACAGATGGCTGCACTCAAACAGGGGATGCACAAAGTCATGGCACCCAAACAGTTACCCCCACAGCCCCTCAACAACAACAGAGGGTGGAGGTGGAACACAGGACGGTGCAGTCAGGACCGAAGTCCCACACAGTGGCCACCATGACGGGGGACATCCCGGAGGAGGGAGGAACGGGGTCGACCCCACAAGGAGAAGGGATACAGGGGATGTTGCCCTGGTCCCCGGATCCTGGGGAGGGACCAAGTGAGCAACCTAGAGTGGAACCTCCCAAAGAGCGCAGAACGGTGCGGGGAAGGTTGAGTACAAGGCGGAGGCGTTCCCCTGCCTTTTCTTCCTCCTCGTCTTCTACTGGACCCTTGGATGATGATAGAATTCTGGCCATCTTAGCAGATTTGGCGGGGGAATCTGCAGAGGAAGGACAGCAGGAGGGCTCCGAAAGAAATCGGATGAATCCTGCTACACAGATTGGGTCAACCGAAGAAGTACGAGTCCCAAGTGCTGGATTCCAGGGTGACGAGGACCAGGCAGCCTCTGGCCAGTCACCGCAGGTTGACACTTCTGTAGCCCAGGAGGCTTCCCCACAAGGTGGCACTCCTGTGGTGAGACATCAGCAACCGAAATTCAGGGTCAGGAGACACATTGTCACGGAACGGAAAATGGTCGACTGGGGCCTGAGTGTTGGTTGCAAATGGCTCATTATTGGAGACTCAAATTTGTCGAGAATACCACCACACTCGATCCCAGATTTGCAAATTGAGAGTTACCCAGGGGCCAATTTTAGACACATTCAGGCCATTATTGCAAAGGCAACTAAGCATGTGACCGTTGAGAAAGTGGTCTTGTCAGCGGGAATCAACTCCAAGCAACAGAAGGCTAGGGAAACGGCCATAAAACAACTCCAGGCAGCAGTAAGGGCAGCAAAACTGCAGTTTCCGTATGCAGAAATCTGGGTGCCAGTTATAAACTTCTCGCCGGGACTACCAAGGGAGGAACGGGGGGTGTTGGACATCATTAATACCCATATTTACAAGAATATGCCATTCCTCCCTCCACTTCCGCACAGGAAATTTGCCACAGAGGGAGATCTGGTACATTGGACCCGAGAGACGGGTCGAGCAATGCTGGAGCATTGGAGCAACATTTTAAACTTCAAATCCCGTCGAGTCGGAGCGGGGAGCAAAATGTAGGTTCAGATCCTGTGGCAGGTAAAAATGTCATAGTATTGACAAAGAATTTCAGGCTCACAAAGGCACAGGAGAACCTTTTGAATAAGGGATTGACGTTTATTCCGACATTGGATATACACAAGAAACAAAAAGCACAGTTACAATTGGATATGCAGGAGTACCATCGCAAAATTAAATTAATGTCCTACTTTGACAGTTTCTTGGAACGGAGACCTAAACCCTTCATAGGAAAATCTTCCTGGGTTCCGCATCCGGATAAAATTCATCCCCAGGTCAACAAATTGATAGAAAAAGACAGAGAGGATTTTAATAAGTATTTCAAGTGTTACAGGGAAAAGAAAAATTTGAAACAAAACGAAGTCAAGGCTTTAAGGGAATTAATAAACAATAGGAATATAGTAATTAAACCGGCGGATAAAGGAAGTACAATAGTAATCATGGGAAGGGATCAATACATACAAGAGGGGGAAAGACAATTGAACAATTCTATCTATTATAAAAAGTTGGATGAACCCATGTATTTAAAAACAATTCCAATAGTACATAAAATTTTGGACAAACTCTGGGAACGCAAATTCATAAATAGTAAACAAAGGCAATATTTAAAAGGGCAGGATGAACCGAGACCAAGGAGGTTTTATTTATTGCCAAAAATTCATAAAGATCCCAACACGTGGCCGGTCCCATTTGAAATTCCAGCGGGAAGGCCGATCGTATCGGATTGCGGGAGCGAAACGTACAGAACGGCGGAGTTCATTGACTTTTATTTGAATCCCCTCTCTTCGAGACATGCTTCGTATGTTAAGGATACATACCATTTTGTGGACATAGTGAAAGGATTGTCGGTTCCAAAGGATTCAATGTTTTTCTCTATTGATGTGGAAAGTTTGTACACAAACATTGATACAGGTGCTGGAATAGCGGCGGTAAAAAAGATATTTAATAAGTACCCCGACATTACTAGACCGGATAACGAAATTTTGCAGTTACTGAAGATTAATTTGATGAGGAATGATTTCGAATTTAATGGGAAATTCTACCTGCAAGTTAAAGGGACAGCGATGGGAAAGAAATTTTCGCCAGCATACGCTAATATTTTTATGGCCATCTGGGAGGAGGAGGCCTTTGCCCACTGCCCGGAGAAGCCATTACATTATTGGCGGTACCTGGACGATATTTGGGGTATCTGGACAGGTTCTAGGGAGGGTTTTCAGAGATGGTTTGACATCCTGAATTCACATGACCCTTCAATTAAATTAAAATACATATTACATTCGGAATACGTCAACTTTTTAGATACTACAGTTTACAAAGGACCAACATTTGACATAACTCATAAATTGGATATAAAAGTCTTTTTCAAGGAAACAGATACACACGCACTTCTATTCAAATCAAGTTTTCATCCGGCTCATACATATAAAGGACTAATTAAGTCGCAACTAATTAGGTTCAGGAGGATATGCTCACGGGAGGAAGGCTTTTTGGAGGCAGTTCGAGTACTGTTTACGGTACTTCGGAGAAGAGGATACACAAGGTCCTTTTTGAGGGACTGTTTTAAAACATTTCAGGTCCAAAAGGAACCGGATCCTGCTAAAATTATCCCATTGGTAACAACGTTTTCCAAAATGAGTACAATTATGAACAATAGACTAAAAACAAATTTTCAGGATATGATTGGGGGACAAAAAATATTGGATAATCACAGAATCATATCCGCATACAGAAGGAATAAAAATTTGAAGGACCTACTAGTTCACGCTAGACTAAAACCCATACAACAAAGGCCGGATAAAAGCAGGTTAATTAGCAATTTTTGCACATTGGCATATATTAGAAACAGAGTAAACAAGAACATCTTTACAATCAGGCAACGATTTAATCCCCGTTCAAATAACTGTACTTATATGATATTTTGTGCCAAATGTGGAGCACAGTACGTCGGCGAGACTAAGAATTCCATATCTGTTAGAATGTATCAACATCGTTACAATATTAAAAATAAAAAGGAAATTCATACCTTATTGGTTAAACATTTTATTTTGCATGGCTGGCAGAATCTCAGGGTAGCGGGGTTACAAAGGAATGTGACATGGACGGACAACGAGAGACGTAAATGCGAAAGGAGATGGATTTTCAATTTGGGAACAAGGGAGGCATCAGGGCTAAACGAAAGGGTGTAATCCGACATAGGACCCGAAGTCCTGACCCAAAATTCACCCCAACTTCTCATGCAGACCCCAACCCCGGTCGTATTCCCACCAAGGTTGGAACCCCAACCGGTGGTATAATCCTAACCCTAACCACACTAATTGGAGTCATTATTATAACCCTATCCCCATCCAATCCCTAACCATAACCATACCCCTATCCCATCCTAACCCTAATCTTAACCTGACCCCCATCCAAACCCCTAACCCTAACCCTAACCATATCCCCTCCCCCCTCCTAATCCTAATCTTAACCTGGGGGCCATAATACAAAAACCCTTATCCTAATATTTACAGTTAATTACAATTGGGCATGGACATTCTTTACATCACAAAAATCAATTCAAATCTATTTTTAATTGATAAATAATGAGATTTTGATTAAAGAACCGTGGAATCACGTAAAACGTTAAAAAACAGTGTATTCAAAACAACATTCTGTAAAACCGATTTCATGGGATAGGGTAGGAACATCACAATATTAAAAAGACAGGTGGTGTGTTAAAGTATTAAAAAAAAGTGTAATTTCATGATATTATTTCCCAAAAAACAATTACAGTTAAAAAGATTAAATATTAAAAACAGTGTATGGTAAAATGTCTACAATTCATATTTAAGGGTAATGGTTTAAAAAGGATTGACATATAGAAGGTTAGTATACATTTCATAGAAGCAGAATTGGAAAGGGATTGACAAAACATTTTTCTAAAAAAAACACACACAGACGGAAGGGTATAAAGGGAGGTGGAGTCAGCCAGGAGCTCATTCGGATTTGGAGCTTGAAGAGTGAACATCTCTTACCAGCCACAGCATTGTGCATTACAGCCACATTTTCTCACTAGTTTTTTTGTGTGCCAGGCGCCTGAAGAAGACCCTTGAGGGGTCGAAACGTTGCGCGTACGGCACACTACCTTTTTGAATTTATTAATTAAATAAAACTTTTGCTTTAATTTCTTTTGTTTTTTTTCCTTTTTTTTCATTATCTACATTTATTTCTCGCCTCATAAAAGCTCAAATAAGAGTTATAATTACTTATATAACAAAGGCGAACCCAAATCACAAAAACTAAAACACAACAACACAAACACAAAAATTAACCAAAGACTGAGGACCGGATGGCCTCAGCAGGTTGGACCGTCGTCCGATACGGGAAAAGGCGGAAGCTTTCCCGTAATCGTGACAACCAGCAGGGTGGGTTTCCTTCGGGAGGGATGGCCCGTGCATTTCCTGCCCCACAGAGGTGGCAGGCTCAGTCCCCTTCCCCTAACTTGCCAGTGCCTCGCTCCGGAGGACCCACCCGCTACCGTGGTCCACAATCCCGCTCTTATGCATCGGTTGCTCGCAGCAACGCCTTCCAAACTGTCCGGTTCATCCCTAGACGACAGGTTCAGGGCGTGAACCAGGATCAGCGTCGTCCGGCAGACCCGGCATTTGGTGGGCTAGTGCGTAAGCTTTATGGGGTTATTAAAATGGTGCACCATTTGCAAAATGTCGCCCCAGCCCCGGGTAAGGACGAACCTAGGACCATCTCACGGATGGTAGAGCATTTGGGGAACATGATCAAACCAGCAGCTCCCACAGCACACACGACAGATATGATTTTGGGAAATGCCATGAACTGGGGGCATAACACCCTAATCATACTGGAGGACCATTACCGGACAGGGTTGGAGAAAATGTTGGCGGAGCTGACCAACGATCTTGTCCCGGATTGGAAGGAGGCCTTCAATGTCGCCACTCGGTGGGCCCACAGGAACTTGCCACGCATGAAAAATGAGTCCATTGAGCATGCTGAGGCAATGATAGCATCGTGTGGGAATGATAGAGGGGTCACTCAGGACCAACCACAAATGGTCCGTGCCTCGTCAGATCGTCCAACGGCGCGAGCACGAACAGATGGCTGCACTCAAACAGGGGATGCACAAAGTCATGGCACCCAAACAGTTACCCCCACAGCCCCTCAACAACAACAGAGGGTGGAGGTGGAACACAGGACGGTGCAGTCAGGACCGAAGTCCCACACAGTGGCCACCATGACGGGGGACATCCCGGAGGAGGGAGGAACGGGGTCGACCCCACAAGGAGAAGGGATACAGGGGATGTTGCCCTGGTCCCCGGATCCTGGGGAGGGACCAAGTGAGCAACCTAGAGTGGAACCTCCCAAAGAGCGCAGAACGGTGCGGGGAAGGTTGAGTACAAGGCGGAGGCGTTCCCCTGCCTTTTCTTCCTCCTCGTCTTCTACTGGACCCTTGGATGATGATAGAATTCTGGCCATCTTAGCAGATTTGGCGGGGGAATCTGCAGAGGAAGGACAGCAGGAGGGCTCCGAAAGAAATCGGATGAATCCTGCTACACAGATTGGGTCAACCGAAGAAGTACGAGTCCCAAGTGCTGGATTCCAGGGTGACGAGGACCAGGCAGCCTCTGGCCAGTCACCGCAGGTTGACACTTCTGTAGCCCAGGAGGCTTCCCCACAAGGTGGCACTCCTGTGGTGAGACATCAGCAACCGAAATTCAGGGTCAGGAGACACATTGTCACGGAACGGAAAATGGTCGACTGGGGCCTGAGTGTTGGTTGCAAATGGCTCATTATTGGAGACTCAAATTTGTCGAGAATACCACCACACTCGATCCCAGATTTGCAAATTGAGAGTTACCCAGGGGCCAATTTTAGACACATTCAGGCCATTATTGCAAAGGCAACTAAGCATGTGACCGTTGAGAAAGTGGTCTTGTCAGCGGGAATCAACTCCAAGCAACAGAAGGCTAGGGAAACGGCCATAAAACAACTCCAGGCAGCAGTAAGGGCAGCAAAACTGCAGTTTCCGTATGCAGAAATCTGGGTGCCAGTTATAAACTTCTCGCCGGGACTACCAAGGGAGGAACGGGGGGTGTTGGACATCATTAATACCCATATTTACAAGAATATGCCATTCCTCCCTCCACTTCCGCACAGGAAATTTGCCACAGAGGGAGATCTGGTACATTGGACCCGAGAGACGGGTCGAGCAATGCTGGAGCATTGGAGCAACATTTTAAACTTCAAATCCCGTCGAGTCGGAGCGGGGAGCAAAATGTAGGTTCAGATCCTGTGGCAGGTAAAAATGTCATAGTATTGACAAAGAATTTCAGGCTCACAAAGGCACAGGAGAACCTTTTGAATAAGGGATTGACGTTTATTCCGACATTGGATATACACAAGAAACAAAAAGCACAGTTACAATTGGATATGCAGGAGTACCATCGCAAAATTAAATTAATGTCCTACTTTGACAGTTTCTTGGAACGGAGACCTAAACCCTTCATAGGAAAATCTTCCTGGGTTCCGCATCCGGATAAAATTCATCCCCAGGTCAACAAATTGATAGAAAAAGACAGAGAGGATTTTAATAAGTATTTCAAGTGTTACAGGGAAAAGAAAAATTTGAAACAAAACGAAGTCAAGGCTTTAAGGGAATTAATAAACAATAGGAATATAGTAATTAAACCGGCGGATAAAGGAAGTACAATAGTAATCATGGGAAGGGATCAATACATACAAGAGGGGGAAAGACAATTGAACAATTCTATCTATTATAAAAAGTTGGATGAACCCATGTATTTAAAAACAATTCCAATAGTACATAAAATTTTGGACAAACTCTGGGAACGCAAATTCATAAATAGTAAACAAAGGCAATATTTAAAAGGGCAGGATGAACCGAGACCAAGGAGGTTTTATTTATTGCCAAAAATTCATAAAGATCCCAACACGTGGCCGGTCCCATTTGAAATTCCAGCGGGAAGGCCGATCGTATCGGATTGCGGGAGCGAAACGTACAGAACGGCGGAGTTCATTGACTTTTATTTGAATCCCCTCTCTTCGAGACATGCTTCGTATGTTAAGGATACATACCATTTTGTGGACATAGTGAAAGGATTGTCGGTTCCAAAGGATTCAATGTTTTTCTCTATTGATGTGGAAAGTTTGTACACAAACATTGATACAGGTGCTGGAATAGCGGCGGTAAAAAAGATATTTAATAAGTACCCCGACATTACTAGACCGGATAACGAAATTTTGCAGTTACTGAAGATTAATTTGATGAGGAATGATTTCGAATTTAATGGGAAATTCTACCTGCAAGTTAAAGGGACAGCGATGGGAAAGAAATTTTCGCCAGCATACGCTAATATTTTTATGGCCATCTGGGAGGAGGAGGCCTTTGCCCACTGCCCGGAGAAGCCATTACATTATTGGCGGTACCTGGACGATATTTGGGGTATCTGGACAGGTTCTAGGGAGGGTTTTCAGAGATGGTTTGACATCCTGAATTCACATGACCCTTCAATTAAATTAAAATACATATTACATTCGGAATACGTCAACTTTTTAGATACTACAGTTTACAAAGGACCAACATTTGACATAACTCATAAATTGGATATAAAAGTCTTTTTCAAGGAAACAGATACACACGCACTTCTATTCAAATCAAGTTTTCATCCGGCTCATACATATAAAGGACTAATTAAGTCGCAACTAATTAGGTTCAGGAGGATATGCTCACGGGAGGAAGGCTTTTTGGAGGCAGTTCGAGTACTGTTTACGGTACTTCGGAGAAGAGGATACACAAGGTCCTTTTTGAGGGACTGTTTTAAAACATTTCAGGTCCAAAAGGAACCGGATCCTGCTAAAATTATCCCATTGGTAACAACGTTTTCCAAAATGAGTACAATTATGAACAATAGACTAAAAACAAATTTTCAGGATATGATTGGGGGACAAAAAATATTGGATAATCACAGAATCATATCCGCATACAGAAGGAATAAAAATTTGAAGGACCTACTAGTTCACGCTAGACTAAAACCCATACAACAAAGGCCGGATAAAAGCAGGTTAATTAGCAATTTTTGCACATTGGCATATATTAGAAACAGAGTAAACAAGAACATCTTTACAATCAGGCAACGATTTAATCCCCGTTCAAATAACTGTACTTATATGATATTTTGTGCCAAATGTGGAGCACAGTACGTCGGCGAGACTAAGAATTCCATATCTGTTAGAATGTATCAACATCGTTACAATATTAAAAATAAAAAGGAAATTCATACCTTATTGGTTAAACATTTTATTTTGCATGGCTGGCAGAATCTCAGGGTAGCGGGGTTACAAAGGAATGTGACATGGACGGACAACGAGAGACGTAAATGCGAAAGGAGATGGATTTTCAATTTGGGAACAAGGGAGGCATCAGGGCTAAACGAAAGGGTGTAATCCGACATAGGACCCGAAGTCCTGACCCAAAATTCACCCCAACTTCTCATGCAGACCCCAACCCCGGTCGTATTCCCACCAAGGTTGGAACCCCAACCGGTGGTATAATCCTAACCCTAACCACACTAATTGGAGTCATTATTATAACCCTATCCCCATCCAATCCCTAACCATAACCATACCCCTATCCCATCCTAACCCTAATCTTAACCTGACCCCCATCCAAACCCCTAACCCTAACCCTAACCATATCCCCTCCCCCCTCCTAATCCTAATCTTAACCTGGGGGCCATAATACAAAAACCCTTATCCTAATATTTACAGTTAATTACAATTGGGCATGGACATTCTTTACATCACAAAAATCAATTCAAATCTATTTTTAATTGATAAATAATGAGATTTTGATTAAAGAACCGTGGAATCACGTAAAACGTTAAAAAACAGTGTATTCAAAACAACATTCTGTAAAACCGATTTCATGGGATAGGGTAGGAACATCACAATATTAAAAAGACAGGTGGTGTGTTAAAGTATTAAAAAAAAGTGTAATTTCATGATATTATTTCCCAAAAAACAATTACAGTTAAAAAGATTAAATATTAAAAACAGTGTATGGTAAAATGTCTACAATTCATATTTAAGGGTAATGGTTTAAAAAGGATTGACATATAGAAGGTTAGTATACATTTCATAGAAGCAGAATTGGAAAGGGATTGACAAAACATTTTTCTAAAAAAAACACACACAGACGGAAGGGTATAAAGGGAGGTGGAGTCAGCCAGGAGCTCATTCGGATTTGGAGCTTGAAGAGTGAACATCTCTTACCAGCCACAGCATTGTGCATTACAGCCACATTTTCTCACTAGTTTTTTTGTGTGCCAGGCGCCTGAAGAAGACCCTTGAGGGGTCGAAACGTTGCGCGTACGGCACACTACCTTTTTGAATTTATTAATTAAATAAAACTTTTGCTTTAATTTCTTTTGTTTTTTTTCCTTTTTTTTCATTATCTACATTTATTTCTCGCCTCATAAAAGCTCAAATAAGAGTTATAATTACTTATATAACAAAGGCGAACCCAAATCACAAAAACTAAAACACAACAACACAAACACAAAAATTAACCAAAGACTGAGGACCGGATGGCCTCAGCAGGTTGGACCGTCGTCCGATACGGGAAAAGGCGGAAGCTTTCCCGTAATCGTGACAACCAGCAGGGTGGGTTTCCTTCGGGAGGGATGGCCCGTGCATTTCCTGCCCCACAGAGGTGGCAGGCTCAGTCCCCTTCCCCTAACTTGCCAGTGCCTCGCTCCGGAGGACCCACCCGCTACCGTGGTCCACAATCCCGCTCTTATGCATCGGTTGCTCGCAGCAACGCCTTCCAAACTGTCCGGTTCATCCCTAGACGACAGGTTCAGGGCGTGAACCAGGATCAGCGTCGTCCGGCAGACCCGGCATTTGGTGGGCTAGTGCGTAAGCTTTATGGGGTTATTAAAATGGTGCACCATTTGCAAAATGTCGCCCCAGCCCCGGGTAAGGACGAACCTAGGACCATCTCACGGATGGTAGAGCATTTGGGGAACATGATCAAACCAGCAGCTCCCACAGCACACACGACAGATATGATTTTGGGAAATGCCATGAACTGGGGGCATAACACCCTAATCATACTGGAGGACCATTACCGGACAGGGTTGGAGAAAATGTTGGCGGAGCTGACCAACGATCTTGTCCCGGATTGGAAGGAGGCCTTCAATGTCGCCACTCGGTGGGCCCACAGGAACTTGCCACGCATGAAAAATGAGTCCATTGAGCATGCTGAGGCAATGATAGCATCGTGTGGGAATGATAGAGGGGTCACTCAGGACCAACCACAAATGGTCCGTGCCTCGTCAGATCGTCCAACGGCGCGAGCACGAACAGATGGCTGCACTCAAACAGGGGATGCACAAAGTCATGGCACCCAAACAGTTACCCCCACAGCCCCTCAACAACAACAGAGGGTGGAGGTGGAACACAGGACGGTGCAGTCAGGACCGAAGTCCCACACAGTGGCCACCATGACGGGGGACATCCCGGAGGAGGGAGGAACGGGGTCGACCCCACAAGGAGAAGGGATACAGGGGATGTTGCCCTGGTCCCCGGATCCTGGGGAGGGACCAAGTGAGCAACCTAGAGTGGAACCTCCCAAAGAGCGCAGAACGGTGCGGGGAAGGTTGAGTACAAGGCGGAGGCGTTCCCCTGCCTTTTCTTCCTCCTCGTCTTCTACTGGACCCTTGGATGATGATAGAATTCTGGCCATCTTAGCAGATTTGGCGGGGGAATCTGCAGAGGAAGGACAGCAGGAGGGCTCCGAAAGAAATCGGATGAATCCTGCTACACAGATTGGGTCAACCGAAGAAGTACGAGTCCCAAGTGCTGGATTCCAGGGTGACGAGGACCAGGCAGCCTCTGGCCAGTCACCGCAGGTTGACACTTCTGTAGCCCAGGAGGCTTCCCCACAAGGTGGCACTCCTGTGGTGAGACATCAGCAACCGAAATTCAGGGTCAGGAGACACATTGTCACGGAACGGAAAATGGTCGACTGGGGCCTGAGTGTTGGTTGCAAATGGCTCATTATTGGAGACTCAAATTTGTCGAGAATACCACCACACTCGATCCCAGATTTGCAAATTGAGAGTTACCCAGGGGCCAATTTTAGACACATTCAGGCCATTATTGCAAAGGCAACTAAGCATGTGACCGTTGAGAAAGTGGTCTTGTCAGCGGGAATCAACTCCAAGCAACAGAAGGCTAGGGAAACGGCCATAAAACAACTCCAGGCAGCAGTAAGGGCAGCAAAACTGCAGTTTCCGTATGCAGAAATCTGGGTGCCAGTTATAAACTTCTCGCCGGGACTACCAAGGGAGGAACGGGGGGTGTTGGACATCATTAATACCCATATTTACAAGAATATGCCATTCCTCCCTCCACTTCCGCACAGGAAATTTGCCACAGAGGGAGATCTGGTACATTGGACCCGAGAGACGGGTCGAGCAATGCTGGAGCATTGGAGCAACATTTTAAACTTCAAATCCCGTCGAGTCGGAGCGGGGAGCAAAATGTAGGTTCAGATCCTGTGGCAGGTAAAAATGTCATAGTATTGACAAAGAATTTCAGGCTCACAAAGGCACAGGAGAACCTTTTGAATAAGGGATTGACGTTTATTCCGACATTGGATATACACAAGAAACAAAAAGCACAGTTACAATTGGATATGCAGGAGTACCATCGCAAAATTAAATTAATGTCCTACTTTGACAGTTTCTTGGAACGGAGACCTAAACCCTTCATAGGAAAATCTTCCTGGGTTCCGCATCCGGATAAAATTCATCCCCAGGTCAACAAATTGATAGAAAAAGACAGAGAGGATTTTAATAAGTATTTCAAGTGTTACAGGGAAAAGAAAAATTTGAAACAAAACGAAGTCAAGGCTTTAAGGGAATTAATAAACAATAGGAATATAGTAATTAAACCGGCGGATAAAGGAAGTACAATAGTAATCATGGGAAGGGATCAATACATACAAGAGGGGGAAAGACAATTGAACAATTCTATCTATTATAAAAAGTTGGATGAACCCATGTATTTAAAAACAATTCCAATAGTACATAAAATTTTGGACAAACTCTGGGAACGCAAATTCATAAATAGTAAACAAAGGCAATATTTAAAAGGGCAGGATGAACCGAGACCAAGGAGGTTTTATTTATTGCCAAAAATTCATAAAGATCCCAACACGTGGCCGGTCCCATTTGAAATTCCAGCGGGAAGGCCGATCGTATCGGATTGCGGGAGCGAAACGTACAGAACGGCGGAGTTCATTGACTTTTATTTGAATCCCCTCTCTTCGAGACATGCTTCGTATGTTAAGGATACATACCATTTTGTGGACATAGTGAAAGGATTGTCGGTTCCAAAGGATTCAATGTTTTTTCTCTATTGATGTGGAAAGTTTGTACACAAACATTTGATACAGGTGCTGGAATAGCGGCGGTAAAAAAGATATTTAATAAGTACCCCGACATTACTAGACCGGATAACGAAATTTTGCAGTTACTGAAGATTAATTTGATGAGGAATGATTTCGAATTTAATGGGAAATTCTACCTGCAAGTTAAAGGGACAGCGATGGGAAAGAAATTTTCGCCAGCATACGCTAATATTTTTATGGCCATCTGGGAGGAGGAGGCCTTTGCCCACTGCCCGGAGAAGCCATTACATTATTGGCGGTACCTGGACGATATTTGGGGTATCTGGACAGGTTCTAGGGAGGGTTTTCAGAGATGGTTTGACATCCTGAATTCACATGACCCTTCAATTAAATTAAAATACATATTACATTCGGAATACGTCAACTTTTTAGATACTACAGTTTACAAAGGACCAACATTTGACATAACTCATAAATTGGATATAAAAGTCTTTTTCAAGGAAACAGATACACACGCACTTCTATTCAAATCAAGTTTTCATCCGGCTCATACATATAAAGGACTAATTAAGTCGCAACTAATTAGGTTCAGGAGGATATGCTCACGGGAGGAAGGCTTTTTGGAGGCAGTTCGAGTACTGTTTACGGTACTTCGGAGAAGAGGATACACAAGGTCCTTTTTGAGGGACTGTTTTAAAACATTTCAGGTCCAAAAGGAACCGGATCCTGCTAAAATTATCCCATTGGTAACAACGTTTTCCAAAATGAGTACAATTATGAACAATAGACTAAAAACAAATTTTTCAGGATATGATTGGGGGACAAAAAATATTGGATAATCACAGAATCATATCCGCATACAGAAGGAATAAAAATTTGAAGGACCTACTAGTTCACGCTAGACTAAAACCCATACAACAAAGGCCGGATAAAAGCAGGTTAATTAGCAATTTTTGCACATTGGCATATATTAGAAACAGAGTAAACAAGAACATCTTTACAATCAGGCAACGATTTAATCCCCGTTCAAATAACTGTACTTATATGATATTTTGTGCCAAATGTGGAGCACAGTACGTCGGCGAGACTAAGAATTCCATATCTGTTAGAATGTATCAACATCGTTACAATATTAAAAATAAAAAGGAAATTCATACCTTATTGGTTAAACATTTTATTTTGCATGGCTGGCAGAATCTCAGGGTAGCGGGGTTACAAAGGAATGTGACATGGACGGACAACGAGAGACGTAAATGCGAAAGGAGATGGATTTTCAATTTGGGAACAAGGGAGGCATCAGGGCTAAACGAAAGGGTGTAATCCGACATAGGACCCGAAGTCCTGACCCAAAATTCACCCCAACTTCTCATGCAGACCCCAACCCCGGTCGTATTCCCACCAAGGTTGGAACCCCAACCGGTGGTATAATCCTAACCCTAACCACACTAATTGGAGTCATTATTATAACCCTATCCCCATCCAATCCCTAACCATAACCATACCCCTATCCCATCCTAACCCTAATCTTAACCTGACCCCCATCCAAACCCCTAACCCTAACCCTAACCATATCCCCTCCCCCCTCCTAATCCTAATCTTAACCTGGGGGGCCATAATACAAAAACCCTTATCCTAATATTTACAGTTAATTACAATTGGGCATGGACATTCTTTACATCACAAAAATCAATTCAAATCTATTTTTAATTGATAAATAATGAGATTTTGATTAAAGAACCGTGGAATCACGTAAAACGTTAAAAAACAGTGTATTCAAAACAACATTCTGTAAAACCGATTTCATGGGATAGGGTAGGAACATCACAATATTAAAAAGACAGGTGGTGTGTTAAAGTATTAAAAAAAAGTGTAATTTCATGATATTATTTCCCAAAAAACAATTACAGTTAAAAAGATTAAATATTAAAAACAGTGTATGGTAAAATGTCTACAATTCATATTTAAGGGTAATGGTTTAAAAAGGATTGACATATAGAAGGTTAGTATACATTTCATAGAAGCAGAATTGGAAAGGGATTGACAAAACATTTTTCTAAAAAAAACACACACAGACGGAAGGGTATAAAGGGAGGTGGAGTCAGCCAGGAGCTCATTCGGATTTGGAGCTTGAAGAGTGAACATCTCTTACCAGCCACAGCATTGTGCATTACAGCCACATTTTCTCACTAGTTTTTTTGTGTGCCAGGCGCCTGAAGAAGACCCTTGAGGGGTCGAAACGTTGCGCGTACGGCACACTACCTTTTTGAATTTATTAATTAAATAAAACTTTTGCTTT